>NC_053116.1:29907784-30207784 GCF_010015445.1 Perca fluviatilis | reverse complement strand
ATATGTATGCATGCATGAATCCATACACAGATTTCTATGTGAGTAATATCAGTGATACAAGACATTAAATGCATCAGTGAACATTTCACTACACCTTGTCTTTTTACTTAATTGTTTTATAAGGTTGAGCTTTTAAGTTTCTGGATTTTTATCTGAACATAGCCTAACATCTTCCTTACTCCATGCAGACACACATTTGCATGTGTATTATATCTAATTTAGTAAACTAACAAATTAAATCCTTATTATTATTACAAAACCACATGGATTTACATTGTCAATCGCATAAATAGCACCGCCTTATTTGTGTATGCAGTATGTGTCAAGAATAAATCAATTAAATACATTGTGTTCACATTAACCCTCTAAATTACCCCTGGAGGCTCCAGTGAGCTGATAATAATCTGAAGCCAACACTGGACCTGGTTTCCTTCAATCTATCACCCTTTTCATATTAAAGCAATGCCCGGGAGAAAAAGTTTGCTACTGGTTTAAATGGGTCAACACAGGTTACCTGACCTGGCTTCACAACCCGTGCTCCACCACACCTTGGTATAACAATGACATTTGCAAATATACTTAAACAGTGAGATAAAATAGGTACGGTAAAGTATAAATATCCCTAAGCCAAGATGACCATTGGATGACAGGAAAGCCTGTGAATGAAGGTGGAGCTCCAGAGTGATGTCCTGCTTAAACATGCAGTGAATGGCTTACCAGTAATGTGTATGGACTACAGATCAAGACCTTGGTTGAACATCAATGATCAGAATTTCTTCTCAATACCATGACATAAAGTTTTACATGAATGGTCAAAAACTGTCTGAACGCTTGTTCACTGTCAGGCATCATACACAGAGTTTGCGTGTTGAAGTTTTATACAAAGAGGAGAAGGGAGGTCTATGCATGCCAAGGAAAATGCAAATATGCTGTACAGGATTTGCTTGAAGCCTTCCTCAGTTTTATGAAACAGAGCAGCAAGAGTACAATCTCAATCTCAACAGTCTCAATTTAGAGTCTGTATAGGTTGTCAGATGGTTTTACTTCTGTCTTTATTATTCTTGCCATAAGGGCAGACATTAAAGGTCCCATGACATGGTGCTCTTTGGATGCTTTTATATAGACCTTAGTGGTCCCCTAATACTGTATCTGAAGTCCCTTTTCCTGAAATTCAGCCTTGGTACAGAATTACAGCCACTAGAGCCAGTCCCACAATGAGCTTTCCTTAGTATGTGTCATTTCTGTGTCTGTATCTATTGAGGGGGCAAGGTGGAGGGTGGGGGTGTGGCCTTGACCAACTGCCACTTTGCTTGTTTGAAAGCCATGATGTCTCTCTCTCTCATGGGTGGGCCAAATTCTCTGTGCGGGCAAAGCAGAGAAAGGGGAGGTAATCTTGCTCCTTATGACCTCATAAGGAGAAGATTCCAGATCGGCCCATCTGAACTTTCATTTTCTCAAAGGCAGAGCAGGATACCCAGGGCTCGGTTTACACCTAGTGCCATTTCTAGCCACTGGGGGACCAGAGGCAGTGCTGGGGGAACGCATATTAATGTTAAAAAACCCCATGAAGTGAAATTTTCATGCCATGGGACCTTCAACATTTGCTTATGTGTCAGAGAAACTGTAGGAATTTCATCAGGTCCTTTTTGAACCGCCATATATGAAATGCCTATAGCAGCTCACTGCATTTGCATAAGAAAATTGCTTTTTCAATTTTGTGTTTCTGCACATTTCAAATCAGTTTTGGAGTTATTAGACCGTCTGGTAGAATGTTCATTCAAAGTTGATTGGTTTTGCAAACAAGGTACGGTTTGTCATTCACAGCATTAGATTGTTTTAGGCATTGCACATTGTTTGCAGGACTCATTCATTGCAGATGTGTTTAGTTCTGCTGTTTATATGTTAGGCATTGATGCAACTAGTGCAAAGCTAGTATTATACACATCTATCTTGTGGAAAAGAAGAGTCTAAAGTACAGAAACTTTAGAGCATTTTATTTCCAAATGCAACTACAGTCATCTTCATGCTGTGTGCTTACAGACTAGATGGAAAGTTTATGGGGAAAATTAGATGTTTTCCTGTGCCAAATTATATTCCTCCAACTGCATGCAGCACCACTTTCCCGAGACAAACAGTAGAGGTAGAAGAGCTGCAGCAAACAGATTGTGTTTAGACATTTTGCCAGATGGCCCTCTGCTTTGCGGCGTCAAGTCTAAACAGGATAGTTGGTTTCACACCTGGTTTTATCCCTGTGCATTTAACTGGAATGTCAGATAGTTCAATGCTCTGTGGAGCCTCTCCCCCTTCTTTTTTTCTCTCTCTAGCTTTTTTGAAAGTCTGCAGTTTGAGCTGTGCTGAAATTTTTTTTGTTGGTGTCAACAGTGTTGACAAACTGGTGCACGTCTAGCTGCATTGGATGTGGACTCATGCAGGACCCCCTTTTTCTCTATGTCTCTTATACCCAAATATGAAACGTCTCTCTTTGTTAATTTCCAATGAAAATGCCAGCCTTATGGTCCTTGAGGTTCTCCAGCACCATCAGTATCTGTCTTATTTGAATGGATTGCCAAAGATAAGTTTGAGTGGAGACATGATAAAGCAGTGTCAGTGAGGAACACCATGTAGACTGTCTAATTCATTATAGATAAGGACCCAGATAATGTCCATTCATGCCACACATGGTGACTGTATTGCCTCCTAGAGAGTATTTAATGTTGCCACACATAAACATAATAAGATGAAAGTAGAATCAAGGTCATATGGAATTTTCTAAACTAAAATAAATCCATAAAATTGGGATTACAAAATGTTAGTATGAATTTCCTGTAAACTATTATGTTTGAAACCAGCTGTGAACTGTTAACTGGCCATATTGACGGCAGGGTAGTAGAGAATGATAGCGAGCCAGCTTCCATTACTATTAGTTGGTTACGAGACCTCTCCATCCATCTGCTCCTGCCCAGCTCCTGCTCGTTGATGCAGAGTGGCCACAATTGAACGATGGCGATGTTGTCTAATGTATACCATTAATTCATTCCCAGCCTGCTCTTTGGCAGGCGCTCTCTAGAGTCCATTAGGAAATTTGTCCACTGCGAACGCCCACAACCACACCACTGCAGATGAATGGCAAGATCAAAACCTGTCTGAGTCCCAAGTGATTTAGTCGCCACTGTTGAGCTGATTTTGTATTCTGTAAATGTTGGCTATACAGTTGTTAGATATTTAATGAGATATATTTTGATGTGAAATTGACTACTCCAATGCACCATTAATGTCATCTCCTTTCTGCTTGACATATTGGATCTCACCATAACAACAGGATTACCTAAGACAGTGGCCTGTTCATAAGTAATGTCTCCCTTGAAACACCAACACCATTTTACAGTAAACCAGAGGCGTCAGTGCTCCCTGATTAAAGACTTTATGATGTTCAGGAACTCAGTGTCAGAGAGAAAACTAATTTCCATAAGCTGGCATTAGGTTTCCCTGCACTGTGATTCATTGATTAGTGTTTGATCCAAACGTCTCACCAAAGGATGGAAACACAATCAATGTGTGTCTGTGTGTGTCTGTGTGTGTGTGTGTGTGTGTGTGTGTGTGTGTGTGTGTGTGTGTGTGTGTGTGTGTGTGTGTGTGTGTGTGTGTGTGTGTGTGTGTGTGTGTGTGTGGCTGCCCTTCCTAAGTCAGGGAGCTGAGTACTGTGCCAGAAGACAAACTAAGCACTGTGACAAGAAAGTGCAGCATCATTATGGCTTCCTCTTCTGCAGACTTGGTTCGACCCAAAATGGCTGTCCAGTTGCATTAGCTAATTGAAAACCCATAAATCTGTTGTCTCTGAGCCACTTTGCACATTTTAATCTGACCATGCATGCCGCATTCATGCACCGTCTGCAGAATGAATGGGAAACCTCCTGCTATCCCGACTTGGGAGCCTTCATGCATTGCTCCAAGATTGTTACCTCCATTGTTAACCTTAGTCACACCACACAGTATAAGTCTAAATTAGCTATTTTTACTATGTTACATTAACTGAGTAGAAGCAGATGCAACAAAGGCTCCTGTATTGATTAGCTGAATAGCTTGTATTAGTGTTAATATCAGATTTAATTTAGATGTAACTGCCAGCCATGGTGGCTAAAATTACTTTGCCACGGGTTTATTAACACATCTGTAGTTTGGAGGGAAATATCGTAGCTTTGAGGAATTCTTCAACGGACACCCCTAAATAGCATCCAACCCAAAAATGGTAGGATAACCATCACCAACTTTTGTTTCCAAAGTAGTTTTATTGGAAGTGCCATACTGAACATATCCATAGGCTTGTGCAGGTAGGTAGATTAGGCCAGGATACAGCGCTGGGTTGTGGCCAAGTAGAGGATGAGAGCTGCCCCCCCAGCATCTAGAAGCAGATGTTAGCTTATGAATCCTTGCCCAGGAATCTGTGACTCATACCAAATTCCTCCTTCTGCTTCAGAAAAATCATCGAGAACCTGTGGAGGAATGAAATGGGGAATGGAAAAGAACATGGGGTGGTGGAGGGTAAATCATAATGTGCGTGACAGAGGGAGGGAAGGAAGAAGGTGGGAAGGATTAACGGATGGATGAATGGTTGATGAATAAGGTGGGTGGAGGAGTAAGTGCAGGAGTAAGTTTACCTTTTCAACCTCCCCACTCTCTCCTCCTTCAATCTAGCTAGGATGGCAGGCTCCATCACATCATAAGGGAAATATTTCAAAAGCATGGCTGAGTGAGGATGCATAGCAGAAAATAAACAGGAGCGACGGAAGAAGAATCAAAGCCTCGGACTGATGAAAGTGCTCCCAACATCCTGTCTGTCACTTAACAGAGGAGGCCGGCTGCCTGTCAGGACAAGAGCTCTTTGTGGCTCTGAGAGCGCATGCATATGTGGTACTCGAGTGGTTTATGTGTGTGCTGAAGTCAAGTGACTGCATGTGTGTTTCATCTCCCAAAAAAGCCCCCTCCCCCTCTCTTTTCTCTCACTCTCACACACTACACACACAAACTTCCCAGTGAAAGCGCATGTCTGAAAGAAAGGTGAGTGTTGCCTATTGAGTGAGTTGATGTCTCATCCGTGAAATAGGTCTGGCTAGGACAGTCCTGAGAGAGGGGCCTTTGGGTGCAAACGTGGGAATCTGCAGCCCTTCCTAGCATTGTTACATTTCACTTCCCACCCCCTCACCTTCTCATTTTTTCATGTAAAGTCCTGTATGGCTGCCAGGCTCTATTTTAGCTTCTCCTCCCTCTGCAAAACCACATCACACATGCACACATTAACAACATCTGCACATGTGATGCACACACAGAAACACACACTGCTGCAGGCTGTTACTGTCTCAACTGATTGGAGTTTAATTAACTTTATGTAACTTTGCATGTTAATTACCAAATCACACACCAATTAATTCTGCAATAACAACACTTTTATCCAAAGCGACTTACAATAAGTGCATTCAACCATGTGGGTACAACCCCAAAAAGTACATCAACTTTATCAAGTATGCTGAACTGCCTCGAGTGCTCCATTTAATTCATTTATACATTGTATTTAAAAGCAAAAGAAAACCCATTAATCTGAAGTCCTAGAAGAAAGATTTTACTAGATACAGGGGTCAACAGAAGAAAATCTTAAAGGACAAATCCGGCGCAAAATGAACCTAGGGGTTAATAACACGTGTACCAAGTCGACTGTTCTCTGGGATATGTTTTCATGCTAATCGAATGTGACCAGTTTTAGCGCAAACTGCTAATTAGCTTAAATCGCTAGTTGTCGGGGCACAGGTTAAGTAAAAAGAAATCGCTATTTCTATACCACTAACAAGGCTCAAAATAGCACCCCACTTCCACGGTAGCACAATAAGGGTCCCCACGTGTAAACCGAAACATTGAGGATTTTGTAAGAGTACAGACATTAAAAAGTTTAAGTTTATGAAAAAGATTATTTATTATTTATTAAGACAGTACCGTTCATGTATACATGCAGGTGCCATCTTGGGATAACAGTCACGACTAGTTGAACGACGAACGCCGTGTAACCAGTAACCAGTAACATAGCTCAAGCACGGCATTCATCGTTCAACTGGTCGTGACTGTTTTCCCAAGATGGCGCCCAGAGATCAGTCGACTCGGTACACGTGTTATTAACCTAACCCCTAGTTTCATTTGTCCTTTAAGAGTTTTATCATTTAGTAAACACATTAATTGCCAGAAGTCAGTTATATTGTATATGTGTCAGAGTGATTCAAGTCCGCCATTTATTAATTGAATAGAGTTCGAATACAGGTTATTTCAAGGCTACTTTAAACCAGATGTTTGTGCGTGGTATTAATCTTCATCTTAAGTGGTGGTCTTTTCTATGGAAGTGTGTAAAGAGAAAGTTTAGTTCAGCTAAAATTATAGTTCTCTAAATAAAGGGCCCATCAGACTTTCAGTAAATGGTGCTCTGTGTTTAATTCAGCATTTAAAAAAACGTTTTCGACAGGGTCCCAGTAAGAATATCCCCTGCTTGACTCACATTCAGTTGACTGCTTTAAGAAAACCTTTTATTAAACCAGTCTTTATTATAGCTTACATTTGATCTATCCTGAAATTAAACCAAATTTTTGCACGGGACCTCCTGGAGCTCCCTAAAGGACCACTCATGTTCTCCAGACCCCAGGCTGGGAACCACTGGTATAGCTAAATGAGTTGCTGAAATGTTTGCTTGCAAGAGGAAACATCTATCATACCATGACCTCAAAACTAATGATGTTAGGAATGTAAAAGACGATGGTAATTATGGTTCATTTTGATGAGGATGAAAATGCATTTGACATTTAGGTGCTAATTTCCTACAACTGAAAAACATGAGGGTATGGGTCTAATTGGTGTGTTGCAGTGTGGTAAATGTCACCATTCAGACACAGAGCTACATGCAGTCAGATATGTCCCTCTCAGTAATAAAAGCTGGTTGAATATCTGGACAATGTCTCCCCCTTGAGGCTGAAAATCATTTAACTATTTTTACTATATAGGTAAAATGATTTGCTTATATAGTAAACATAGTTAAATAAGTAAAAGTATTTATTTATATAGGTAAAGACACATTAGCAGGACAAAATGAACCTGCTAGTTGGCCTTGGGTTAAATATAAGATGCTGGGCCTCAGTTAATCCCCTCTTCCTCCTACTCTCTCAGGTGTTCTGTGTGGTAGTTTATATGCACATACAGTATGAAGATACAATTAACATTAAAGTCTTAAATTGTTCAGATTTAAGGAAGAGATTGACTTTATTAATTCCTCTTGGGGAAAATAAATGTTTTAACTCTGTTTTTATTTTTATTACACACACGCACGCACACACACACACACACACACACACACACACACACACACACACACACACACACACACACACACACACACACACACACACACACACACAATAGTTGTGGAGAGATGTCAGAGCAATGGGGCTGCCACTCTGCAACTCCAAGCAGTGCCTTGGAAAATGTTGGCCCTGTCCATAATTCCTGATGCGGGCCTGCTTCTAGGACCCTTGGAGTTCTGGTACCCTGGTTCTTGGTAATCCAGCCTTTGTTATATACCCTTTTCACAGCAGACATTTTGACATATTATAGCAGGAAATGCACATAACAGCACATAACACAAATAGGCTAATGGCTCATTTGCAGTGTCTCAGAAAGCCATGTCAGAGTGAGAACACCCAAATGGAGTGCAGCTATTAATATTAATAACATGAATAACACCTGTGCTTATTATATATCTGAATGCCTTGAAAAAGGTCTATTAGCTATGACACGTTCAGGCTTTCACTTATGTGGTGTCTTTAGAAATCCTACAAATGTTCGAGTGAAGTGTCTTGATGTCCTCAAGGACATCTGAGCTATGCGTTCAGCTCTGCGCAGGCCACTCAACGCAATACAACGCTTGTGAAGTTCGCTGTATGTAGCTAGCTGGAGCTGGTCCAACTCAACAGAGCGATACCATAGCCAGCTAGCATTTATCTGTGCTAGCCAGATAGTCGTACAATGAGAGATATTCTGCAAGAGCCGAATAGCAATTAAGTGGCCGACATATTAATAGAAACACGTAAGTGTTACAAACCGACTTCACTATCTTACTAACGCTTTGTTACAGCAATAGCTAACATTAGCTAGCTTAACACAACCAGCATGATACGCTCATGATGCTCTGAATTAGCCTGTATCTGATTTGTACCACTTGGACGTGTCAGTTTTGTACTAGTGGCGTAACGTTATATGATTTATCGTTCTAGTTTAGTGTAATGTCTCTGCTCGGTGTGTTGCTAATTAGCAAGGTTGACAATTTGTTACACAAGCTATCGTTAGCTAGACACAATAGCTAGCTGTAACGTCAGCTAACAACAACATTGACCTGTGTAAACAACCCAGGACAAATATACTTTCTTTCCATGGTCTTTATACTTGTCATCTTTTTCTTTGTTGCAATTCTGTTGATAACAAAGAACGTGTTAGTGAAGGTATGTTTTATTTGTTATTTGTCTCTTTGCAGATTAGGCCATCCAAATGGTAATCATGTCAGGCACAGCCACTGTGCTGCAACAGTTTATCAGTGGGCTGAAGAGTCGAAATGAAGACACCAGAGCAAAATCTGCCAAAGATCTGCAGCACTATGTGACTACAGAGCTCAGAGAGGTAACAGCAAAATACACATGGATGTAATAGAAACCTGCCATGATGATTATAATTACAATATACTGTATACTGAATGAGTGTTGACAGCTTTTTACACTTTCAAGAGTGGATATGGACAGCTAGTTTTTTACTTTGTCATTGTCGGTTCAAGTTGCGGTCACCAATTTTACTCTTCCTATTGACGTTTTTTTTTTTGTGCCTTCCACAGTTAAGCCAAGATGAAGCCACTACATTCTATGATGAGTTAAACCACCACATATTTGAGCTGGTATCCAGCTCTGATGTGAATGAGAAGAAAGGAGGGATTCTCGCCATTGGTAAGCCGTAAACATTGACATGCCAGATTTACTTAATTAAGTATGATTTACATAAGGTCTGGTGGAATTAGCTTGAGATAAGTTACTGCTCTTGATATATGTCACATGAAAATGTGTATAATAGTATACACAGAAACCGTATATTACTGTGACTCAATCATTTGTTCCAGTGAGTCTGATTGGAGTCGAGGGAGGCAATGCCACCAGGATCAGCCGCTTTGCCAATTACCTGCGCAACCTGCTCCCCTCCAGCGACCCCGTGGTGATGGAGATGGCCTCTAAAGCCATGGGCCACCTGTCTATGGCTGGGGACACCTTTACTGCTGAATATGTGGAGTTTGAGGTGAAGAGGGCCCTGGAGTGGCTGGGAGCAGACAGAAATGAAGGCAGACGCCATGCTGCAGTAAGTGACTAGCAGAGAGCAGGATTTGTTGTTGAAATACCACCACTTCTTGGTGGTGTTTATCTGTGGTGAAGATGAGGGCGTAGGACAGTTTTGACTCAAGGTCGCCTTTTTTCGTTTTACTTTGTAGAGCAGTACGAGGCACATTTGTGGCTGGTCTACCTTTCCCTGGATGGAGAACTCACTCATTGCTGTTCAGGAGACAGTGTTGAATTTTGCTAGTAAAGGATAAATACCCCCTTACTAGGGCTGTAACTAATGATTATTTTCATAGTCGATTAATCTGTTGATTTTTTTTTCTTGATTAATCGATTAGTTGTTTGGTCTCTAAAATGTCAGAAAATGGTGAGAAATGTGGATCAATGTTTCCCAAAAGCCCGAGATGACGTCCTCAAATCAAAGATATTCAGTTTACTGTCACAGAGGAGAGAAGAAACTAGAAAATATTCACATTTAAGATGCTGGAATCAAAGAATTTTTACTTTTTGTCTTAAAAAATTACTCAAACCGACTAATCGATTATCAAAATAGTTGACGATTTATTTAAGAGTTGACAACTAATCGATTAATCTTTGCAGCTCTACCCTTTTACCTAATTTTTAAATACATAATTTTTGCAGAAAGACTTTTCTTCAGTATCAACTTAGTTTTTGTCTTTGTCAAAATACAAACGAAACAGTTTTAAACCTAGCTTAAGTAGGTTGGAGGGCGACCGTAGCTCAGTCCATAGGGGCTTGGCTTCGGAACCGATGGTCGCCGGTTCAAGTACAGAGTGTGGACTGGTAGTTGGAGAGGTGCCAGTTCACTTCCTGGGTACTGCCAAGGTGCCCCTGAGCAAGGCACTGAACCCCCAATTACTGTCACAGCTTAAAAACTCCTTTACAACGAACAAGAAGAGGTGGATGTGTTTGAGCTTGTCAGTTGTTAAACAGTAGATGTGAGTGATTAGTTAGTCTTGTTTAGCTTATCTGCAACTATTCTCTGATGCAGTGAGGAGTCTCTTATTAAAACCGTGCACAGGGAAGTGATTCTAAGATGATCAAATCAAATTTAGGCTTTCTGTGATGGATTTTTTAACTTGGGAAATTTTCAAATATGTGGAAATAGTTTTCAGATGATACAAGAATGAGTGTCAGGATCCGCCCCCAAGATCGCTGATGTTTTTGTGGACAGCCATTCATGCTGACTCTGTGCAGACATCAGCAGAAGTTATGAAAATGTTAAAGGCCACCAAAATAATTGGCACGAATGCTGCTATTAACCTTTATTAGCCTTTAAAGTTTTGATGTTCATGTTTGTTTGATTTCATGCCAAAAAACGGCAAACTGATGGTTTCTTAGTTGGTTGAGTTTAGATGCTGTTCTGTTTTGCAGCCAGATTGTGTAGCTTAGGTGGATAAAACAAGTGTATTTTCTATACAGTTAACTAGTGCAGCTCTAATTAGAAGATACTCTTGCTATGTTATGTATACCAACAATCTAGTCATAAAGTGATTACAGTAATGTGAGCAAGCATACAATTATGTAAATGCATTCATGCTTATTATAGGAGTAATCATAATCACAAAGATATCTGGAGTACTTTCATTTAAGTGGCACAGTTTTTGTCCAAACACGTCTCTCACAGTCTTTTCGTTGCATTTTCCTTGACTTGACTTGACTGATGGTGAATAGAAACAGAATTTTAGAAACCTAATATAACATTGTTTTGGTAAAACAAATTCAAGATGATAATTTATCAGCATGGAGAGAAGAGATTATGGTTGCCAAGCTTGTTTTAAAGTATAAGTTGTTAGTTGAAGGTCACACAATGACAATTACTTGAAAGGTGCAACATTGCACACAATTTTTAAGTGCTGAACTTTAGAGCTCGGGAATAATAGAATAACTGTTGAGTGATTTCTGAAATCACAGTATTGAGATATATTTACACTGGAAAGAAATTAACTCAAAAAAGGCAATTTATAACCAGCTATAAAATGATTTTCTGTCTTTCCTAGGTGTTGGTGTTGAGGGAGCTGGCTGTGAGCGCACCCACCTTTTTCTTTCAGCAAGTGCAGCCCTTCTTTGACAACATCTTTTACGCGGTATGGGACCCCAAGCAGGCCATCCGAGAAGGGGCAGTATCTGCACTGCGAGCCTCTCTCATCCTCACCACACAGAGGGAGACCAAGGAAATGCAGAAACCACAGTGGTACAAAGTAAGACATTCCACTCTGTCGTCCTAAAGAAGTATTTCCCAGGGTAAAACGTGTGTCCTTGTAATAGGCAACATGAGTGTTTGTCTTTACTGTAACAGCAAACCTTTGAGGAAGCAGAGAAAGGCTTCGATGAGACTTTGGCCAAAGAGAAAGGGATGAATCGTGACGACAGGGTCCACGGTGCTCTTCTGATCCTAAATGAGCTGGTTCGCATCAGCAGCATGGAGGGAGAGGTAAGGGCTCAATTCACTGTGGAAACATTCTCGCATCCACAAGCAAGACATTCCTCTCACTGTCTTGTGTCTATGACAGCGCATGCGTGAGGAGATGGAGGAGATCACGCAGCAGCAGCTGGTCCATGATAAGTACTGCAAGGAGATGATGGGATTTGGAGCCAAGCCACGACACATCACACCTTTTACTAGCTTCCAGTCGGTGCAGCCACAGCAGTCAAACGCCCTCCTGGGCCTGCTGGGCTACAGCACGCCTCAGGGCTACCTCAGCTTCGGAGCCACGCCGGCACCTACCAAGAGCTTGCTGGTGGAGAGTCGATACTGCCGTGAGCTGATGGAGGAACGATTCGACCAGGTAGATTTTACAGAAGAGGTCTGTTTTTTTTTTCCAGAATGCAACAGTTGTTTGGGTAATTGCTTCATCTGACAATTATTATGTTAATAAATAGTTTGTATGCCTGTTTTTGGCTTATCCGTCTGAACCATTCTTGTAAAGGCAATATCTCACTAACGCCTTGAGGGAATTCCTTTAAATCTGTGGTGTATTTTAGACCTTATCATATGGTGTTGTTATCTTGGCATACATCATTTTATAAAGTTTACTTTGTCCACTCCTCATGTCTCTTTGGGATGATATGATTGTTAATCAATATCTTAGTCTGTGACTGTTAGAATGATGGTTTCGATAGTGGCTCACGCTGTGGCCTTCACTTTAGTCTTGGAATCAGCATGCGGCTTTGGTTGCTGGTATGAGCTGCTAAGTCTTAGATAACTTAGAAATATGATATGTGAGAAGAAGTAGTCTAAAGTATCTTTGAGAACAAATTGAAAACAATAAATACTATTTCCTTTTTCAATTCAATTTGTTTTTTCAGCTCTATATTTGTCCAGGGCTTTCATCTGACCAGTAGTCCATGAAGGTGGCCAAGTACAAACCACTTCATAGGACTAGTAAGCTGAAAGTTATCTTTCCATCAAAAGTCTCATTTTGAATAGAAATGTCATTTTTGACAATCAAGAAGTTCAAACCTCATGTTACAAATAATGATACTTAGCTCCAACAACATTGTAGCAGGCTCATGAATAGACTCAACACGTATGTGTATAAGGTCAACAACACAAGGCCAGTGCTGTTTGGAGCACCAGAGAAATTATAGTTGATACAAGCGTTTGTTATGTGCTTTGTCCAGGTGTGTCGGTGGGTGCTGAAATACAAGACCAGTAAAAACCCTCTGATCCAGATGACCATCCTCAACCTCCTTCCACGCCTTGCTGCCTTCCAGCCAAATAACTTTACAGGTGGGACAAGTTAATGTTTGAATGTAATCCAGTTGAATCCATCTTTAATACAGTAACATGCAGCCATGTATTTTTCCCAGCACTATATCAACTGGCCTTTTTAGTGTTTATGGACAAGAAATGTAACTAGGTCATGACCAATACTTTTTAGACTCCTCTGTCCTGATTTCAATCGTCTTTGCAGTAATAAATTGCTTGTAGTTTCTCCCAGTCAGTGTCAACAGTCACGTGTTGCATCCAATACAAAGCCCTACCTCTGTGTTTAACCATTTGCACTTGTTTCATCCACTGTGCAGACCAGTACCTCTCAGACACTATGGGCTACCTGCTGGCCAGTCTGAAGAAGGAGAAGGAGAGGACGTCAGCTTTCCAGGCCCTGGGGCTGCTGGTAGTGGCCGTCAGGGCAGAAATCCAGCCTTACCTCACAAAGATCCTTGAAATCATCAAGGCTGCCCTGCCACCCAAGGACTTTGCACACAAGTCAGTATTTAAATGCATGACATTGGCTCTAACGGTTTGTAGTCTATGTATACTGTACATACTATTTCTTCACATTCAGATATTAATGTTTGATTTGTCTTTTATTATTATGTTGTATTTTAATAGTTATTGTCTTGCTATACAGTTTTTGTTCACTTTTCTTTTCTCACTAGGCTCTAATTTCATTGTTGCTTTACATGTTTTAAGAATCATTATGGTTTTGTTTTTGTGTTGTGCAATATTGGATGAGACCATCCTCAATCTCCAAGTGCTAGTTTATTAAATACTAGGGCTGTGTATTGGCAAGAATCTGGCGATATGATGCGTATCATGATACATGGGTCACGATAAAATATATTGCAAAATATTTTGATACTGTGCTTAAGGCGATATATTGGGATTTTATTTTAAGTATAATTTTAGAAAAAAAAAAAAAAAAAAAAAAAAGACATGATTATAAAAGTCTAAGAAGTTTACTTTAGGTAAACAATTCAGTACACAGAAAATCAAACTGCCAGTTTGGGATTGTGGTTCACAGGTTCTTAGTGAGCAAATTTTTATATGCTAAAGTAGGCCAAAGTTCAGCCATAGCTACGTTGTTAGCTTCTAGCAAAAAGTCAGGCACTGTTAGGCAAGGACACTAGTGGTGCGTCTCAGCATAGCCATACTGCTAGGGTAGGGGGTTTAAACACAACAAAAACGTGAACCACTATCTTATATGAATATTTTTGAACGTTTAAATTTTTCTTTTTTTAAATTAATACTAATTATTAAATGCATACATTTTTTAAAGTTTTTAAATAATTTTGGGATACTGTCTATGAAAAGAAAAGAGACCTACCATGAGAGCATGTTTTTTCATTTTCCCGTCTTCCATGTGTGCAGGAGACAGAAGACCATGCAGGTGGATGCCACAGTGTTTACCTGTATCAGCATGCTCTCCAGAGCCATGGGTCCCAGCATCCAACCAGACATCAAGGAGCTGCTGGAGCCTATGCTGGCTGTGGGCCTCAGGTAGGACAGAATGGTTTTACCACTATGTGGAAAAATTCAACTAACAAGGTTTTACCATTGCCTGGAGTGGAATTTTGGCCTGGGTTTATACGAGTATCAGGGTTTAAATAGAGAGTTTGTTTATAAACACAACACAACATAGTTCTTGGTCTTTTCATGTTAGATCTTGTCCTTTTTGACCTTTTTATGTAGTCCTGCCCTGACAGCAGTGCTGTACGACCTGAGCCGTCAAATTCCCCAGTTGAAGAAGGACATCCAGGACGGCCTGCTGAAGATGCTTTCCCTGGTGTTGATGCACAAGCCGCTGCGTCACCCCGGCATGCCCAAAGGCTTGGCTCACCAGCTGTCCTCGCCAAGCCTCACAAACATCCCAGAGGCCAGTGACGTAGGCAGCATCACACTGGCCCTACGCACGCTGGGAAGCTTTGAGTTTGAAGGCAAGAACCTCAAAAAAGACACCGCTTTAAAGCAGGACCATCATATTACATTTTTATATTTATTTCTTAAGAAACACAGCAAGGGGAAAACCACACTTGGTTCTGTCAGTGGAGAAAAATTATTATTTTAAATGTAGGCATTACAGCAGGTCACACTGCACAACTCGACAGGTGTTATGAGTAATTCAATATTTTTGGCTCCTCTTTTTGAATACAAGTTGTACACTGCAGCACACCACCAGAGCCTTCTCCAGAGTTGAATTTTGAAATCCCAAACCAATTGAAATTGAAGCCTTCTACATGCATTCTGTATTACTGCCCTAATTTGCCCTAAACTACAGCACTCTAGCTGTAATGCTAAATCTCCCAGGATAGGGGTTACCTAACGCTTTGTTCTTTCACCAGGACACTCCCTCACCCAGTTTGTGCGCCACTGTGCTGATCACTTCCTGAACAGTGAACACAAGGAAATCCGGATGGAGGCAGCTCGGACCTGCTCACGCCTCCTTACCCCCTCCATCCACCTGATCAGCGGCCATGTTGTCAGCCAGACCGCTGTGCAGGTTGTTGCAGATGTGCTCAGCAAGCTGTTAGTTGTTGGCATCACTGACCCAGGTAATGCATGAAAGGGTAAAAAAAGTGGAGGAAAGGGGTAGTAGTACCATGTGGATTTATTGAGCATTGTTTCTTTTTGAAATTGGTGGCACTTGACGATAAAGGTAATAAGAGTGATAAGAGAGTCAAAATGTCATACTTTTTTGTTCCTGTTCTCCTGCAGATCCAGACATTCGATATTGTGTGCTGGCATCTCTTGATGAGCGCTTTGACGCTCACCTTGCCCAGGCTGAGAACTTACAGGCGCTGTTTGTTGCACTAAATGATGAGGTGTTTGAGATCAGAGAGCTGGCCATCTGCACAATCGGACGCCTCAGCAGCATGAACCCTGCCTTTGTCATGCCCTTCCTACGCAAGATGCTCATTCAGGTAGGCACTACAGATCTCACAGTACGGTTGGTTTAATGGTTTATTGTGTTGAAGGTTCTATATGGTTCAACTGAACACATTGAAACATACTCCTTCTCCTCCTTATTGGCGCTTTTTGGCACACTGACATGCCTGGTACACTGACACAGCTGTAGTACAAATGACACATTTTCATTATTAAAGTTCAGTTTGGGGTGACAGTCTATCCTGGCAGGTTTTTCGTGGGCATGACGATCTACCAACATGGGCATGGTGAAAAAAAAAAAATTCTTTCCTAAAAACTTATGCCATCTGAATAGTTTGAAATATGCTACTCACTTAAGAAGTCCACATAGGGGCTTTTAATCACATTTAAAATAGAGCATTCTTTAGACCAATCACAGTCATCTTTAGCGGCGCTAAAGTCCCGATGCAGCGACAGTGCTTCTGCAAAATAATTGAGTAGTTGAAATCTTCATAACATTCTGTCCAAGACATTCGTAACATTACGTTTTTAAAAAAATCTAAAATAAACATGGTTAATTCCTGTCAATGGAGACGATGCTCGATAAAAGGAAAGGATGTTAAATAAAAATACTTTTTAATTTAGATTTTTACCATCACACACATCTATATATGTTTGTTCTACTTGAAAAGGTCACTTGTTGTCTGTTGTTTCAATTGGACACCTTTAGATGGCAGCAAAGGCTGTGGTATTATGCACAGCCTAAACATCCAACGTATTCCTCTATAAGATCTAGAGAAGTTTTCTTTTTCAGGACGTTGCTCCCATGACACCAGTGCGTACACTATGCATTAACCTTTTAAGATGTATTCCAGATAGAGAAGACGCTATGCTTGACACGGGTTTAAAATTTTGTTGCAGATCTTAACCGAGTTGGAGCACAGTGGTGTCGGCAGGAACAAAGAGCAGAGTGCTCGTATGCTTGGCCATCTAGTCTCCAACGCCCCCCGCCTCATACGGCCATATATGGAGCCCATCCTCAAGGTACAAGTCTGCAAGTTCTCCATTGTGAAAGTGTATGAATGTAAACAAGGCTGTTACTTGAGAGGAGCATCTGTACTCCGTAGGCTTTCTCTAAATAAGTAAAAAAGAGATCTCCACAGATTTCACACATCAAAGTCTGCTTACAAGTCCTGGGGAGTTCTACTGCATATGTGAAAAAAGTTGGATAAGCCCCTCATCTCTGCTCAAGGCTACTGGCTCGAAGCTCTGTTAGCCACTACGAACTGTCGGTGTGGTTCGTGTAGGTGCCAGTTTTTGACAAGAAAGAAGAATGTGAAATGAAAAAGACAATGTTATAGGAGTCCAATGCAAAATATGTGGAGGTCTTTTTATGTCCTCATTTTTTTTCTGAATATTAAAATGATGGGGAGCTCTGGGTTTCAATGTGTTAAGCGACTCCGTTACTCTTTACTTTTTTAGGCTCTAATCCTCAAGCTGAAAGACCCAGACCCCAACCCTGGAGTGGTCATTAGTGTCCTGGCGACCATCGGCGAGTTGGCCCAGGTAAGGTTGATTGTTTCAATTACTTGAAGCTTTAGGAAGACCGTATTAGCCTGTGTGTCATATTCATTTTCTAGCTGCTGCTGATTGAAACCCAATCAATCTGAGCACAGTTGTTTGCCCTGTGCACAGTATTGCAGTTTTTAAAGTCTCTCACTTAAACCGTTTTAATGCACGCAATCTGAGCATGTCCTTTTCTGAGCTGTAAAGTTCGGAGTGGAGCCCCAGCCATGTATGTGTGCCTTGCTCCCACAGAGGAGTCAGGAAAGCACAGTTAAAGGCAGGCAGACTCTGCAGCAGTTCAGACAGAGTGCAGAAGGTGCTCAGGTAGACCCAAGTTTTCACAGTTGACTCAGTGCAGGAAGAGGCAGAAGCCCGGCTGATCAGGAACCAGCACTGGAAGACACAAGAAAATGTAGACGAGAACCACTAAATGTGATGTCAACTTGCACGCTTCATTTGTTAAAAAAATGTATACAAGCTTAAAGCCACTATGTGTAGAATTAAAAAAATAAATAAAAATAAAATAAAAATCTAATCTTTTGGTCATTTGTAGTGGTACTATCAAAAAAGACACTGTAGTAAATGTGGTAGCAAAGCATCCCCCCCTACTCTAGTCTCATATTGCCAGACCTATCTCCACAGCGCTGTTGAGTAAGGTCTGGCTACACCACAGATACATTCTAGGATAGGAGAAAAAAAGGGTTGTTTGCATTTCTTTAGACCAATCACAGTCATCTTTGGTGGCTCTAAATTCCGGATGCAGCGACGGTGCCTCTGCAAAATAATCCCAGGAAAGACGCTTGTTTTGGTGAACCATTGGCAGCCCAAACAAGAAAACACCACATAAAAGAAATGAAGTTAACTGTTCACACAATACAGTAACATGAGTTATTTAAATTAGCTGGATACATAGTTAAACCTAATTTGCTCTTACCAGTGTGTTGCCGTGTGTGCTTTGTTCATAGCAATCCCCACCAATTTGCCCCGAAACATTCCAATTAGTTGGTAAATGCCGTAAACGTATTCTTTGTAAACCTTTACAATCATTCACCAAAAGAACCAAACAGGCCTCCCTTATTGCACGATTGCACTGTGTGTAATGTTAGCTTGCTACCTCAGATGATGTTCTTGTTGTTTCCTGTAGCGAAGGGATTTTGACACACAGATAGCAGCATTGTCAGGCTTATCCTGGCAATGGACTTTTGTTGATCCCGACTACCCCTACCCTATAGCCTGGGGAAAACCCTGCCGAACTTCTGGCAAATTTGAGATTTGCTCTGCAAGTCAGTCTGGCCAAGAGCCCATTCAAGCCCATTTCCAATTTTTCCAAATCAAGGCACCAATCACAACCGTTGAGGCGGGCTTTACACGATGACGATAGCGCATCGACGGCAAGCAACATAACGGCCACCAAAGCGATCCGTTGATGCCGCTGTAGCTGCTACGTCACCCAGATCGTTGGTCTGATTGGTTGAAGGGCTATCCAATTGCACCCAGAGGCATTTGAGCGCCGTCCATTGGTGACGCCCCTTGGAAATGGGCTGTGAATGAAACTTGCCCAGACCCAGAAGGTTCTGGTGTCTATCAGGCTACCTACCCTAACGAATCCCTCCCATATTAGAGCTGTCTGTGTTAAAGCTTGCCATCAGAATAATTAAACAAATGCTTTTTATAACATCAAATTACATTACACACGGTTTGATTCAGATTGAAATTGTTCACTGGGATCACTAGCCATTTTAATGTAAAAAGGAATTATTTAATCCTTTTTAGATTTTAAAAGATCTTACTGACAGAAAATTGGACATAATGTGAGATTTCATTAGTTTTGATTGGTGCTTATGTGCCTGCCCTGCCAGGTGAGTGGCTTGGAGATGAGGAAGTGGATGGACGAGCTTTTTCCAATCATCATGGACATGCTGCAGGACTCCTCCTCATTGGCCAAACGACAGGTACGCCAAGAACATTTGTGTCTGCTTCATCTGTTTCTAATTTTCTTTTCTCCTCAGCACTACTCCAAGTCCTGAGAAATATTTATTTCTTGGACACAGTAAATACACATCTACTGGAGTAAACAAAACTGGATGTAATTTCTGGAAACCTTTTAAGTCATTGAGAAAGCATTTTTAAAGCATTGTGCTTTTGGTATTTACTGTTTAAACAGCATTGTGTGCCAGGACTCGGAGCTAACACAGGGAGGGATCATTTAAACCTATGACTTATCGATTAGCAACTGAAAAGAAGATTGAATTGATGAGACAAATGGGAATAATTGGCATTTTTTATTTACCACTGTTAATACAGAATAATATGAACAATAAGAATACAACATGAACAAAATATATTAACTGTTGCATTATTTGCTAAGTAGACATTTTGTTAAAAGGATGGTGAAGTAACCATGCAAATGCAAAGAAAAGTACATCCCAAACATGCTTTATGCTTCTCTATCAGTGGCATTGTTCAAAGAGAATCTGCTTCTGACTCTCCACCAGGTGGCACTGTGGACACTGGGCCAGCAGGTGGCTAGTACAGGTTATGTGGTGGAGCCCTACCGCAAGTACCCCTCCCTTCTGGAGGTGCTGCTCAACTTCCTCAAGACGGAACAAAACCAGGGCATAAGGAGAGAGGTATGCACCCTTCTTTTCCCCACCGTTTTCTTAGTAGCAATGTGAACCCAACGCTGTCCTTCTGACTCATTATGTGGCCAGAAACCCTACTTGTCACCATATACTAAACACATTAAGGTCTGTTTAGATGTATTGACTTTGACTGGTGAATTATAATCACACAAAACAAATAATATCAAATATTAAAAATAACATACAGTATGAGCCAGCACATTTTTACTTTTCATATAAAAAAAAATAACCTCGCCTTTTACATTTGGCGTCAGACTATATCTGGTGTGTGGTACTCGGACTTTAGCTCTGGCAACTCTCGTACCTTGGATCCACTTTTTAATGAATCTGAAATCCTGTTGGGCTAATCATCCAATGGCAGTTGCTAGTCTAGATTGACTACATATTGTAATCTGTGCCATAGCATCTGCCCAACAAACTACAAACTTTTTACAGCAAGCATTTATGTTGAGTGTTAGCTTACTTTTTTATGTTGTCATTTTGTTATAATTAAGGAATACCCCACTGAAAATCTATCTTTTGAGTATTAAAAACTCTCCGCCTACCCACGGCTTCACAGAGGACAGCACCTGTGGTCAGCTTGGATTCACAGCACTTGCTACAGATTCCAGTGGGGACTCAAAAGTAAAAGAGTCACTGAAAAAAAGTCATAACATCCACTTTGGATCAACGAAAGTCAAAGCCTGACATCTGGCGCGGGGCTCACATGTAGGGTGTCTGCCCTCTTTGTGTTGCTGTTTTCAAAATCCCTTTGTTACGAGAAACGACAACAAACTTTGAGCTAGCAAGCTACATGCTGAAAATTTTTGAAGAAAATTTGATAATGCAATAAGGCAGACCTGCTTGGTTCTTTCGGGGAATGATTGTAAAGATTTACAAGGAATATGTTTACAGCATTTACTATCTAACTTTTTTCCAGTGGAGGGCTAACATTCAGTGGAAGATTGCTAACTGTGTTTGTATGTTTGGATCCAACAGGCTATCCGTGTACTGGGTCTTCTCGGAGCTCTGGACCCCTACAAGCACAAGGTGAACATCGGGATGATTGACCAGTCACGAGATGCCTCTGCTGTCAGTCTCTCTGAGTCCAAGTCCAGTCAGGACTCTGGTAGGCCACTATTACTAATCACTGTTTTGGGAACAATTTTTTTAATATTTTTTATTTTTTACATATTTGTGTTCTTCAAAGTTACATCAGTATTTATTTCTCATACAATCAGTCCCGACCAGGAAGTGTACAAATCTGGCAGCAGGCAGCCTAGACAGTAACACACTTCTTCAAGATGGGCTGTGAGGTTACTTCCTGGAACAAATGACTCTAGTTTTAAAGGTCACAAAACTTAAAGGTGGTAGCTAGCATTTTAGAAGACGCATATAAATTTCATTCAGAAAAGGCATCTGTAGTTGGTCATAATTTGATTTGTCAGTTCTTGTGCAACATTTAGATTTATAAAATACCAGCAAAACCTTGAATTGCCTCCATTTTTGTCATGCAAAATAGCTGATGGGAAAAGCAAAGAGGGTCACAGATTATACATTTAGTAAACCAGCTGGTAATAGTGATAAGGTGGAAAATCTAATTGAGATATGAAACCATTTGTGCAGCTGTGATCATTTCACACATTTGTATGCTGAAACATGAATGCACACACAGAATCCCCTCAGCTAGTTACAAGTCAGTGCTGCGGAAAGAGCTGTGAGTAAAAAAACACCTTTGCAATCTCGCTGCACAACTTTTCTTGGGGCAGAATATGATCACTCTAGAGAAGAACTGAGGTCATTTCTAATTACTTGAATTGCTGAGTGTGACTCATAAAACCAATGTCTTTCCAAAAACACTCCTCATTATCTACAGCTCATTAGGAAAAAAGGGCACAGTTAAGTGATGTGTCCACGCCCGTGCATTTGAAAAGTTAGGTTTGACATTTGTTGGAGCTTTCGTTCTTCGGAATCTAATCTCTGCCTGCCGTCTGATTTACACCCAACTAAACCTCGTCCAAAATGAGGGTCTCCCAGTTCAGAGGGAAATGTAACCCCGACAACTGTAGTTAGATCTGTTTTTAAAGTGTAAGGGATTATAGCCACATATGTTCTATACACTAGAGGGATTTCCAACATTACCCTGGAAGGTGCAACTACGTCATGGCGCATTGCATTGCTGGAGCACCGCTTTGTTTACATTCATTTTCAACCATGAGCACACAGCTACAAACCCAAGGGCAGCTAACATTAACATGAAGCTTCCAGCTGAGCTCCTATAACCTGTGACGCAGTTAGGAAACAAGAACAAGCTAATTAATGATAACAAAAGCATTTTGACTTTGATGGCAATTTTGTTGTCACAAACCATGAGAAGAAAGCATGAGCTGTATGTGACAAAAGGGAACGAGGCATTTTCTAACCTTAGCAGTATCTCCTATGGAAAGATACATTCATGATTACTTAGTTATACCAGGTTTCAAATCTGGATCGGCTGCATTGTTCTTTACTTTTCACAATATAAAAGAAATAAAATTCTGATGCTTTTAGTCTTTTTTTAGTCTTACCAGTAATGGTGTAAAAACAGTTGAGTTTATCCTGAGATTGGCACTTATGGAAAGGCCATGTTGTCACCAAAAACATTGATTCCTCCACTGTTGACTGCCACAGAAACTCATGGTAATTCATGAGGTTCTGACGTGGCTTATTATGGTCGGAAAACTTTTTGAATGTAAGGTTTTTCATTTAAAGGCTGTCATCCTCTGGAGATCTTCAAAATCCATAACAATGACAATACAAATGGCCAATGCAGAGCTCCACTCGTTTGACCCAGTCATATGTCTCAGAATTTGATCTTGGACAATATGATAATAGATTTACAAGTTTGTTCTCCGATTAAATGGACTGTGACTGGAATTGGAAGCTGTACTTCTGTTGGCAGATTTGTCAGGGCCACTGTCTGAAGCACTAGCAATATTTGACAGCATGTATTTTGTTATGTGGGAGGTCATTGGCTAGGCCCATCGCTTCACCTGACAAACGAGGCCAATCACGTCACTATAGAATGTCAGGGTCATAAAAACTGATGAGATGGTGCATATTCCCTCTTAGTAAGTTGCTGTAATTACATCTATTATTTTGTCTAGCAAACAGTTCAGCTTTTTTTCCTACACAGCTGAGGCCTGAATTACTACAGTACTGCTGCCTCACAGCTACATCAATGCCTGTTTGTGGGTTGTAAAGATACAGATGTGTAGCCGTCTATCACCGTCATTAATCTAGACTTGGTGAAGGCCAAAATAATAAAAGATCCAAAGCTAGCCTTTTTAGCCTGCGTGTTCTGTGCCAATCTGTTTTGTCTATGGTCCAGAGTCTTCAGGGAGACAACTGGAGCAGCTGAAACTGTACTCCTGCGGAAGGCCAGTGAAACGCTGAATACCAGACGTCTGTATTCTCAGATGCCTTGTAAAACTCAATAGCTCTGTATAAATAAATGGCCATGCTGACCCCATTTAAATTGCCTGTCACAAAACACATTAATAAAACTATTTATTTAAAAGATATATGCAGTAGAAATGTTAAAATAGACCATTGTTGTTGCTTCTTTCTTTTTAAGAAATACATAAAATTGCGCTCTCTAATCCTGGGCCATACTGCCGAAACCTTCATGTGGCTCTTTAGATTCTCCTACACTTAATGGTGATTCTCAAGTGGCCTCTTACAGATGGCAACATGAATATCCAAAATTTTACGGTAAAAGTGTGAATTACTGGGTGTTCAAACCAGAAATGGCATAGTTTGAAAGAAAAGCAAGGGGCAGCGTTGTTGTTGTGGAAGGCTCGTTTGAGTATATATCCATGTGTAAAGGTTTATCACACACCCAAATGCTCCACAGCTTTTTAAAATGTGTACTATGGGACAGGAGTTTTACAACAATGTCCTCTTATCTTCCGTTTTGACAATTGCGAGGCCATCAGAAGTATTAATCTTCATAGGTTAACAATCAGGAATGTAAGCTTGCAATGATGTTGCATTGTGTTGTGCCAATAGTGGACCCAGCTTCTACGTTTTAGCTGGATGTCCTGCGATCTTTTGCCGAAGCCCTCTGCGTCAGGTTCCCCACTGTGCTCTGCGCAGCGTTCTTATTTAATTAAAGTTATACTTTGCCGATTTTAATCCATCTTTGTGTGGACAGTGTGTTAAGATGAACAGTGTTTTGCTTCCCTCAATGGTGCCAGTGCACAGAGCTCGGAGCAGCCGAGGTCTGCTGAGATCCGCTGGATGACGCAAAATGTGTTGTTTCCGAACCTCCGCTGCGACCACGGAGGGAAGATACTACACGTTCATCTGCACACGCTTCCCTGACACAGAGCTGGAAAATCAGCAAAATATCTCTTTCATTTTTTCCCACACAGTGCTTATCTGAACTCAGCCTTTCCCCTGTGATTAATGTGAATTTTATGTAGCATAGAGCAAACATGTTTGATCATGTATTCCTCTTTATCTTATTTGTAATGTGCATGCATATCCTATGCTTAGTGTAATTAAATTTGTAACTGTAACTGACCAAAACCTATATAACCGTGTGAACCCATGTCATCGTGCATTACTCATAATGCCAAAACAAGAATGAAAGTCGCCCAAAAGAGAAACCGTACTATGTTTATGTTGGCAAACAAAGTACTTTTTCCATAGTTGTTGTTGTTGTTGTTGTTGTTAGGGTTTAAACTAGAGTGAACACTACAGGGTGCCATCAACTACTGCAATTCAGCTTGGTTGTATTAAAAAGTAAAATGAAAATCCTTATTTGATTTGTTGTCCAACTGACAAGCGGCCAGCTGCAACAAGCCATCAATATCAGCTCTCTTCTCCCATCAGCCTATTATTGTTGTCAAACTTTACAGCCAGCACCAGTAGTACTTTCAGCTGTATTTAGGGTGTGTATTTAGAAGGACAAGGTGTTGATTTGGATGGTAATGGGAGGGAGGGAGGGGGTTTGAGATGCCATATAATCACTGTTGATATACTCAGATTTAAGCCGCTTTCCGACCGGAGGGATTTTCGCAGTTCCTAGAACATAAAATTCCTAGAACCCTTTTTTTCTCGTGTTCCGACTGGACCAATTTGGGGATTTTTAAGTTCCTCTGGCCGCAGTTCCTGTAACTCTTTCAGCTCCCACTTGAGGGCAGGGTCTTTTCGCTGTTCCCTTTTCAGCATAGGGACCTAGGTCAACGAGGGCCGGGTTTCCGGTACAGACAGACGAACAACGGGACAATTTTAACAGTTTTCGCCGTCTTATTCATCTTTAAAAAAAATTAAAAAACGACTTCTGGTTCTTTGCACACATCTTTCTCAAGAATGTGAAATGTTGCAAGTGTTGTATGCTTCATTTGTAGCAAACATTTAGTTAAAACCTTTTCACCAATTTTCTTCTTCCTTACAGCGGACTACAGCACTAGTGAGATGCTAGTGAACATGGGCAACCTGCCCTTGGATGAGTTTTACCCTGCCGTGGCGATCGTCACTTTGATGCGCATCCTGAGAGACCCTTCACTCTCCAACCACCATACCATGGTGGTCCAGGCCGTCACCTTCATCTTTAAGTCTCTGGGCCTCAAGTGTGTCCAGTTCCTGCCCCAGGTCATGCCCACTTTCCTCAATGTCATCCGGGTCTGTGATGCCAGTATCCGAGAGGTAGGAAGCACTACAGAATAAGAGGGAAGAGGCTGTCTGGTTGATTTGTTATCTGTTTACCTCTGGTGGTCAGTTATTTGCAAAGCAAGTCTCTTACTCTTTTTTTTTTTTTTTCCTTTCTGTGCTCTTTTTGTTCTCCAGTTCCTCTTCCAGCAGATGGGAATGGTGGTGTGCTTTGTGAAGATCCACATCCGCCCTTACATGGACGACATCTTCACCCTCATCAGAGTGAGTAACTGTGTCAACAACCCCCTTTATTTTCCTGTGACTCAGGCAAACAGCTGTAAACTCTTAATTGCACTCAGTTGTGCTCACCACTTCCCTTATTAGGAGTAATGTGTTCAGGGCCCCTGGATGAAGTCTGGCCCCATGTAAGTAAGTAAGTAAGTAAAGTTTATTTGTATAGCACCTTTCACAGATAAAAATCAGAAAGTGCTTCACAACAAAATGTAATACAACAAATTAAAGTACAACAAAATGTAAATACAAATAAAAAACATAACAACCATAAAAAACCCTTGACTAACTAAAAGCCTGCTTGAGTAGGAGAGGCTTCAATTGCTTTTTAAAAGATTCAACAGAATTCATGTCACACAGCAGTTCACATCATGTGTGGTGTGGTACTTAATAGCGAGATTAAAGAGGCTGCGGGACAGGGAGAGTGAGAAAAAGTTATTTGGGTAATATTCTTTTTACTCTCCCTTTTTATGCAGTTAAAATTACACTTTCTAACCGCAGATCAGCTCCTGTTGTCCAATTCAGAGAAATCTGGTGAGACCTCCTGACATTCACCCTTATCACATGATGTGGAGCAACTGCTAAAGCCATAGCCCTTGCACTTGCACAAACACACTTGTCTAGCACATAATCATAGCAAGGCACAAAATATCATATGACTGTCCTTGTGTCGGAATCTCGGTAAGCCTGTTACCGGCACTTTTGCAATGGCAGTAACTCCTCCTGGAGAAAGTAATTGAGAGAACTGGACCACTGCGCCTCATGTCCCTCTGAGTTAATAAATGGTGAGTGAAACAAAGAATCTATTCATTTTTGCTCCAGCTCAGCTCCTGCATCCAGATGAGGGGGCTGGAATAGTCATTCAGGATGTACACTCACTTGCTCTCTAGTCAGCTGCCACAGGCAGGGAAAGCAGGAAGTTGGGGGCTGCTTGAGACCTCTGGTCACTGACAAAACACCTCTGCCAGATCTCACAGCTGAAGCCCATTGACTGTCTGACGTATTGCGTGACTTCAAGTCCTCCACCTTAACTCCAATTGCTATTATCTCTAATGTACGCAGTGGCCGTGCCGAGATTTTCCAAAATCGTGTCATATGCCACACAGACCTGATGTCAGTCCCAGTTGACAGGAAATTGTCTCCATTGCTCAACATCTAGTATCATGACGCTCCTTCTCTGCCTCTGGCACGTGAAAGCTTTGTATTTCCAGAGGGAAATCTGTCCAAACGTCCATCTCACACTCAGCTCATTGATGGAAACACATTTTGACCCAATTCTTCAGACCCACAAAACATTATAGGAGAGCAAGGTGGATGAGGTAGAGCTTTGTACTTAGTGCTTTGGATGTACCCTCTGAATATTGAAATGTAATATTACTATTATTACTATATTATATTCAGAAATTGGCCTTACAGGAATTGAGGTCACTCTTACTTAGGACAAACGTACAACTTATGACATACAGCAGTCACATCTGTCTGTTAGTTTAGGGATTATTAGTTTTGTGCATTTTTTAGATCACACTGTACATTTGAGGATAGTTTTGGCCATGGGTTTCTCTAACAGTGAGACCTCCTACTATTATTTAATTGTTTTCGTTTAGTAAGGTAGTAAACTCATCAGGTAAGCGATAATAATTATAATCGGAAATTCTGTAGTAGACATTTGTTTGATAGTATAACAATCCCTTTTAGAGCTGTATAGTAGCTGAATGTGTTCTGCTGGTGTGCTAAATAAAGCAAGGACATTATTCTCTGAGTTTATTAGTTGTTGAATAAATAGTACATATGATGGTATTCTAATTCATGCCAACATCGTATGCTCTGTCCTGTAGGAGTACTGGACACCAAACAACCCCATGCAGAACACCATCATCCTTCTGATCGAGCAGATTGTGGTGGCGCTGGGTGGAGAGTTCAAGCTCTACCTGCCTCAGCTTATCCCACACATGTTGCGTGTCTTCATGCACGACAACAGCACCGGGCGCAGTGTTACCATCAAGGTCAGTGCAATGTGGTGTAGTTCAAATGTCAAAATCACCAATGCTGCTGTGCGATTATAGGCCTACACCTGGCTAAAGTAGTGTATCTCATTATTTTTCATGAATTTAAAAGTACATGTGATAAAAGGGTACACCAAAGGTACAACCACCAGAATTCAATGAAAAGCTGCTGAATATAAGCTGCTGTAACTCCTAATAATGCTAGATAACAACTCATGCTAATATATTATTATTATTATTATTATTATTGTATAAGGTTTCTTTAGCAGTAACACATAAACACATTTAAGTAAAATATAATTTTCTTGTTTGTGATAAGATGAGAAAATAGAAATTACAAGTTGAGCCTTTGGGCCCTATTTTAACGATCTGAAACGCAAGTATCAAACGTGAAACGCAAGTAGCTTTGTGGGCGGATCTCGGGCGCTGTTGCTATTATACCCGCGGGATAAATGACTCTTGCGCCCGACGTAAATCTAAAATGGGTTGGTCTGAAGTAGCTAGGTGTGGTTTGGGCGTAACGTGCAATAAACCAATTAGAGCGTCATCTCCCATTCCTTTTAAGAGCAGGCGCGCTTGTTCTATGGCAGATTGCTATTATGACGGCGGATTTGCCTGGCACACGCCAGTGGGAGCTGTCCGAGATGCGGCAAAGTAATAAATGCCCGTCTTGGCCGGGTGGCGATGTTGCTGCGTCCTCTTGGGCGCATCTCCTCAAGTCTGGAGAGGATTGCTGCAGCCATGGAGCGTGGGTCTCCAAACGCACCACCTGCAGCTGTTTTGCCCCTTCCTCCTCCCCCCACTCCATCTCCGTCCACCCGCTCCACCACTCCCGGACCAGATTCCGCCGGAGTGTCCAATCCCGCCATAGTTCAACATCAACATCCTTAATTCCTCCAATATTTCCTCATTTATGTCATCAACACATCTATGATTCATGGAAATGTTGTGTAAAACACAACAAGCCACAAAGAATGCTGCGACTTTTTGAGGACTGTACTGTAAAGTGCCTCCTGATCGATCCAAACACCTGAAGCGCATAATCAGTAATATTTTTCTTTGTAATTATGTATGGTTTGCAAAAATGGGAACTGCTGCCTCCGTGTAGATAAGAGAAGCAAAGTGTATGCGCGTTGTGCACACACTACATTATGGCCAAGCATGCGCCCCTAAAATAGCATCTGAATAACGCGCTACTGACTTTAGACCAGGTTTTTCCTGGTCAGTGGCGGAATTGTTTTCTGAAACTGCAAAATAGCACCAGGGAATGTTTGCGCCTGAACACGCCTCCTCTTTTCGCTGAACCGCCCCCGGGAGCGCAAATACATTCCCTAATTTACCGACGTGCGTCTGTGGAGGGAAAAGTCCGCTGTGCGTTGGGTGCAAAATAGGAATGATACATGCGTCGGTGTACAAAGGCAGTTGCGCTGAGTGCAAGATAGGGCCCTATAACTGGGACACATGGATGATTAACATGTCAGAATTACAGATCAAATAAGAAATTCAAGGACTTGTGTGAAATTCAGGTATTGCAGCAGTAAAACTTACAGAATTAATCAGGTAAGAATAAACATACACATACAACTCTAATTGAAAAAAATAAAAACAATAAAGATTTAACAAATTGAGATGTTACAGAAATCAATCCAGTAAGGCTGGAATTAAAATTGTGTTCATGGAGCCCTCAGCAGAGGCTTAGCAAAAAAAAAGAAGCTTGGAAACAGGTTAATGCTTCCTTGAATGAATGCTTATGCAGCAATATGAGCAATAGCTGATATAAAAAAAAAAGAAATTGAGTCATTTGAAAATACGTGCAATAAAAACAGACCAAACTGCCTGGCATAGGCAGTGTCATCACTGAGTGCGTGTACTTTTCAATGATGCACTCCCTGCATATTGCATCATGTTCCAAGTCCTCGAGCAATGCATCATTTTCCATTTGTACAGTCATTTGTTTCCTTTAACATAATTTAACTGGTGGTCTCAGTTCAAAGAGTATGTCTAACTCTCACTTTCAAATTGGCATGGATGACAATTATTCAGTCCTACCTAGATACATTTGGTAATGCTCTGAGAAAACCTTTAGTAGCCTAAACATCTGTAATATAAATGCCTGAGACTGTCAGTGTCAGCATGTTGTCATGCTTACTTTTTTACGGTTAGCAAATTTGGGGGATTATATCAGTTCCTCCTCTATTTGGTGGATCATATTTTAATATGCAGCTTTCCTTGTTGTCCACAAAGTGCTGTATGCAGTACAGAATTGATACATTCCACACTAGAACAGGTAAATAACCTGATTAGTCACAGTCAGATGAAGGTAAAAAAGGTATATATGGAATGATCTGAATCCTTCATACCATTTGATAATCTGATCCAACTAATCAATCATCCTGTCATTCTATCAACAACAAAAATGACTGACTTGAGATTTAAAGCTACCCTGGGGAGTTTTCGATCACTAACAGCACTTTGGAGCAATATTTTTATAAACGCTTCTCCGTACGTAGCATGCAAGCTTCATGATACACATTCCTGATGACAGTGTAACGTTATGCCACTAATCAGCAGTTTGTGGCAGTAATGCACCAAGAAAGGTAGCAAAGCACGGAGCGGCAGTTTCATCACTCTGACATCTCTTCACAACAACATAATGCATGTCTATAGGTCCTGTGTGTGTATTTCGGGCCTATGTGTGTGTAACAACGGAAATAAAATAGAATTTTCCGAAGAGAGATTAATAAAGTTTTTTTTTTTTCTTCTTTTTGACAAAATGTGTGTTTGATTAACCACAACGTAACACATTTGTGGACTGCTGTTGTTAGCATTCTAGCTCCAGCAGTTTATTTTTACAACCTGACCCACACTATTTCCTGTTCTCCCTGCTTTTTGCCACACCACGTGAATACATTTCGTCAGGCGTGACTGTGCTGTAAGAATTCTCCAAGCAAGACAAACCCTGTGCAAGAGAAAGATGTATAGGAAAGAGGTAGGCGGGAATAGGTAGCTGTAATCAAGAGTAAAGTAAAGAGTTAAAGTCTAGTGCCCATAATAGTTGACCGCTTAGCTCACTTTGACTCTGTACTCTGATTAATGGAGAAAAAGTTTTGTGTCATAAATCTGGTGGAGGAAGTGCAATAACTAGATTGAAAAGATCATATGTCAGATTTGAGTTGTCATTTGAGTAGATAACGTAATTTTGCCAGCACTGCCTAGAGGAGTGTGTGTTTTTAAAAGTAACCTCATCACTCCACACTATTTCAGAAGGCACAGGAGCTCAGTCCACATTTGACTTATTTGGGTGCTGTTTTCTGTTAGCGGTTTCCATCGATATCCATCAAGACCATTCAGGTCTAAGCCATTCACTTACGATGCAGAAGTTCAAAGATCATATACCTGTAGCTAACACACTCTCCCGTTTCAGCAGCTGCTGCCAGTAGTGGTCTGGGTTTTCCCTCAAACCTTAAATCATGGTTTGGGCACAGACCACAAAGACAGAATCATAAGAAGCACGGTCATCAAGTGCTCTCTCCTCTGGTGCTGTTTTGTCTGAGATTCTGCAGTATTAGATAACCCAGCAGCCCACAGTCTGGTTAGTCCATAACTCAGGCCTGGTCTGGAGCCTAATCTTTAGCAGTGGATGGGGGTCACAAAGTGGGGGAACTGGGAATCGGGTTTCCCTCTAGTCCAAAGGAGAAGAAAAGAAAAACATACTCCCATCAGGAGCTGTTCTGTTCAGCCACCACCCCCAGCACACACACACACGCACACTTGTACACCTCCACCATGGCTTCCTGCTGTCTCGCCGTGCACAATTTAGACATGGGGGTGGAGGTGCGATGCCATGAAGTGGTCATGGTATGTGTGTGTTGGGGGCTGGGGTGGGTTTGTTCACTGCAGCATACGTCACCCTTTAAGACCACCATCTATCCATGCACACTCCTCACACATGCTCAACGCAACATGATGTGACCATGAGACGAAACTACAGAACCACACAGCTAATGTTACACACTTTATTTAAGTTGTGTTGACAATTAGCTGGCTGGATGGAGGCGACACTCATAACATCCATTGAGCCCTGCAACGCTGATCCCTTTTATGAATTTAGAACTTTATAGTCGGACATGAATTCAGACATGAATCTTAATCTTTCTCTCGTAGCTTCTTAAAGGTTTTTCTCATACATTTCTATTTGTTTTATGTGACCATATGTGTTTATTTGTTTGTTATTTTTGTTCACAATTGTTTTGCGTTTTTCCCAAAGAAAAGCTTAAATGTGCTCTAAAGATCTCCGGTGGGAATCAAACCACAGACATTAAAATGACATAGTACTCATAGGATAGTATACGACACGCCCCACATGGTATGTTTCTGTGTGGAGTTTTTGAAATATGCTATATTTGTAGCTCTATTCCACAGGATTATATTTTATGGTCCGTGGTGTGTAAATGCATAAATAAGATATTCGCTCATTCATTCACTCATAAGAATGCAAAATGTTCCTGGAAGGCTAGCATGTTTGCCAGCACCTTCCTGAAATAAAACCCCATCCGGCTTATCTTGGGGGATTCCTGAAAAAGGCCATTTAGCCATAACAAGCTCATTAAAATCAACTGCTCATGTTAAGTGTTGCGGTATGCGGGACTGAGCAGCGTGTGCTCTCCTTTGCAGATGCTCAACGCCATCCAGCTGTTTGGTGCCAACCTAGATGACTACCTGCACTTGCTGCTGCCGCCCATTGTCAAACTGTTTGATGCCTCTGATGTGCCCCTGCAGGCCCGCAAGTCAGTACTCCACACGGCTGTCCCTGTGCTCATGTAGTTGTGGTTTTGAATCTAGTTGAAATCTATTCTCACTGGATCTCACACAGTAGTGACTTTATTTATGTAACTTTGTTGTATTATCTCCTGAATTGATTTTGATTGTATATACACAAAATTCTTTTACTATACTAGACCTATGATACCAAAAAGAAGAACAGGGTTCCACTGGTAGTATTAATTACAGCATACCATTGTTACGTGCACTTTTGAGTCCTTTGGAGCAGGCCATGTCTCTCTGTCCTGCTAATGTTTAAGTGAAGCTGAGCGTTTTGTGTTTATCGCTTTTTTTCCTCTGTTTGGCTCAGGGTTGCCTTGGAGACACTGGACCGGCTGACCGAGTCCCTGGACTTCACTGACTATGCTTCACGCATTATCCACCCGATTGTTCGGACACTTGACAGCACGCCTGAGCTTCGCTCCACCTCTATGGACACCCTGTCCTCGCTAGTCTTCCAGTTGGGAAAAAAGGTAGCTATAGCTGTCCCCAGGGCTCCTTTTAGATGTAGCTATTATTCAAAAGACTACTTCCAGCCTTCCTACTGCTGGCTTTACATGAACAGCATTTCGGTAACCATCCACCCCCCACAGTCTTTATTACTTCCTGCCAGACTGCTGATGTCATTGGCCATTTGGTGGCGGGGGGTGTTTATGAGAGTGGATGAGGTCACGTTCACCCCTGCCTTTCCTCCCAAGTTTTCCCCTCCTTATACTTGACCCCTCCTATCATTTGGGGCTCAACCTCAGAACCACCAGCCCACATGCAGCCTCGTCTGGCAACTAACGTGCAGGGGAAGCTTTTGATCTGATACTCATTGTGGTTAGAGACAAGTGCAGGATACTCCGTTATTTGGCTTCTGGTGTGGGGAAAAAGGTAGACAGGCAAAACCACATAAAGCACACATACACCCTTTTATTTACCCTTTTCCCTTTATTTTCAGTACCAGATCTTCATCCCCATGGTGAACAAAGTGATGCTGAAGCATCGGATCAACCACCAGCGTTATGACATACTCATATGTCGCATTGTTAAGGTAAGTCCCCACAAAAACATATTAAAGCAATTGATACTATGCACATTTCCAACATGTCTCCTAAATTCATTGTTCTTTACCTCTTGGCTAGTCAGGCCCAAACATTATAACCCTCCATGACACAAAGTAACTGCACATGGTCAAGCAATAAATTACATAATCATAAATAAATGACTTGCTTATGTGCAATACATGCATCATAAGCAAGTCATTACCATGCTCTGTTTATCAACAGTTATCCCTCAGGAAGGAAATGCACTTCTACAATCATAAAGCATGTTTTGAGGCCTGACTCAACAGTTTGTCTGTGGGTGGCCTGTTGGTGCCGTGTGTGTGTGTGTGTGTGTGTGTGTGTGTGTGTGTGTGTGTGTGTGTGTGTGTGTGTGTGTGTGTGTGTGTGTGTGTGTGTGTGTGTGTGTGTGTGTGTGTGTGTGTGTGTGTGTGTGTGTGTGTGTGGCCGTTATAGGGCTATACTCTGGCTGAGGAGGAAGAGGACCCTCTAATCTTCCAACATCGCCATCTTCGTGGTAACCAAGGTGATGCTCTGGTCAGCGGGCCTGTAGAGGCGGGGCCTATGAAGAAGCTTCATGTCAGCACTACTGCACTTCAGAAGGTCAGAAGGGATAATTGACATTTTACTTTTAAAAAACGGGTTTTTGAGTTATACTTCCATAGTTTTTTATATATATTTATATATATATATCCACTGTTGGTTTCACTGGCATGGTTGTTGACTGCACCTATAGTGATTGTGCACAGTAAACAGCCCATAGTTTACTTGTAGTGATGACATAAGGACCAACAGACCAGATGCTTATATTCGGGGCCCACGGGGTCACTGAATATGAAAATGATGTGAATCATATGCTGTGGCTTATGGTTGAATACCCATGAGAGATTGACACGCAGACTGATGCGTTGCACGGTGTTCTCCACCACCACCATCATCAAAGCACCAAATGAGGCAATATTTTGGAAGAACGCGAATGTGATGACCAGTAGCAAAAGATTTATGTGCGCATCTCAGCCAGGTCATCCCACACACATTACCTGTGACACTCCGATCTGGAGAAACTGTGTTGCTCCCACGTAGTTCCCAGCGACGTCTGAGATGGATGATTTCTTTCTCTTCACAGGCTTGGGGTGCTGCCAGAAAGGTGTCCAAAGATGATTGGCTGGAGTGGCTGAGGCGCTTGAGTGTCGTGCTACTCAAGGAGTCGTCCTCCCCAGCTCTGCGATCATGCTGGTCACTAGCACAAACCTACATCCCTCTCGCCAGGTACACCACTTCTTTCGGGTCTACCTCCTCCCTCTATAAGGAATAGAGGGAGGAGAAAGTTTTTTCTTGTCATAGTTGTCAGTGTTCCACATCCATTATAACCGCTAAAAACATTCACATAATTGCCATATTAATGTAGAGACATAGAATGATAGAGCAAAGAATTGAAAGCTCTGTCTTTCTGCTTCATACCTCTAGTATTAGTGTTAGTGGACAGCCACTGTTGAGCAAAGCAACGCAACTGATTTTGTAGATCCACTCATCCATGCAGAGCTTCTCAGTTACCAGCTTTAGCTTCTATAGTTTCCAGATATGACTGAATGTGTGTAATTGTAAATGTGAAGCAGATTGTTACTGGAAAATACTATAAATGCGCTGTGATCAAAGCTATAAAACAACATTGGACCTGGCTATACAGTGATCCTTTTTACAAGCTATAGAATAATTTAGCTTCTTATGGATTTGCTGGTCACCAAAATTCAGTTAAAGCCTGCTTTTGCAAAATATCATAAATGTAATGTCACACATTGTGGTTATTTGTTTTAATGTGTAAATGCTGTGTCTGTGGTCCACAGGGACCTGTTCAACGCAGCCTTCCTGTCTTGTTGGTCTGAGCTGAGTGAGGACCAGCAGGATGAGCTCATCCGCAGCATTGAATTAGCTCTCACCTCCCAGGACATCGCTGAGGTCACACAGACTCTGCTCAACCTGGCAGAGTTCATGGAGCACAGTGACAAGGTTAGCATTAAACTGCAGCAGCTACATTGACTACAGGATCACTGTAATACAATTTACACTGAAGGATTGATCATGTCATGTTTTTATTTATTGCAGGTCTATTTTAGTAGAATTTTCTAAATTCAAAGTTTGATATTAGGTAGTGCATTTTGAAAGCGTGATAAATAAAGCTTTTACTGCCTCATAGAATTTAATCCCAAACCACCCATCATAAAGGATTAGATGTTATTCATTACTACCAATGACTCAACTATAACTTGCCCATTTTTTGAGCTTTTTATATACAAACTGTCCAGCCCCTTTGTGGAACAAAAAGAACATGCTATTTGGATGTCCATGACATTACATGCACAACATGATGTTGAAATAACATTTGAAATCAGGCTGTACTTTCATGGGTCTCCAGCTGGCAATGCAGCAGCATTCAAATCTCATTTGTTTTAATCTTGTCTTTGTGGAATCAACAATGACGGTTTACTTGGCTCTGTTAATTTTATGCCTTTCTTTATCATCAAAGTATCTTTACACTTAGTAAAGTTGTGCATGAACGTATTCAGTGTTTTAAATTTATGTATCTGCTCAAAAATTCAAATGGTGAACCAGATGCAAAACAGAGTTCATGACCACGAATAACAGAACCTACATGTAGGTGCGAAGTAAATGTATGAAACCACCCAAGTCTCCTCATTTGCCCACGTTATATTTCTCAACAGTAACATTAATAGTCACAATAAAAGAGCGGATCAGAAAACATTGCCATCATTACAACGTGGCTGTTATCATTGTGATAAAAATCCGAACAGGAACTGTTCTGAAGGAGATAACACTTAATACCACAGCAATACTTTTTCCACCGGTATTGTAAGACTACTAAAACGTTAACAGAGAAAGCCTTTCAGGATGGCACTTTCCCCCTAGTGAACTGTTTGATCACGCATGTTGAGCTAATTAGTGATGGTACTGTTCTGTTGAGGGCAGAGACCTTCGTGGCTGGGTCATAATAAAGCATTTCAGCGGGGTGACCCCTGCTGTGAGGCTGCAGTAGAAACACATACAAAGTGTTGTATTCTGGGTCAGTGGAAAGAAGGGCATAAGACGTTTTCTGTAGGCTACCAGACATCCCTTTTTTACGGTAACTCAATTGCTACACCAAACCACCTTATTTCAGTACTTCACAGTAATTGCGTTATAGTGTACCTTAAATATTACTATTACAAATTGGTTATTTTATTCAATTTGTTTCCTTTTGCAGGGCCCTCTGCCTCTCAGAGACGATAATGGCATCGTGCTGCTTGGCGAGAGAGCTGCCAAATGTCGCGCCTACGCCAAAGCTTTGCACTACAAAGAGCTGGAGTTTCAGAAAGGTCCTTCTCCTCTCATCCTGGAGGCTCTTATCAGGTAGGTGGTCTGCAAACTTTTAGTATGAGAAAAAAACATGTCCTTTATAAACTGTGAGAAGTTGAACTTAGTCTTTCTTCATTACAGTATTTGACTGAAAAGAGTAACTTTCCTTTACATGAACAGGGAAAATAACTATATTTAACAGTCCACCTATCTTATTGAATGATTGTGTAATTTCTCCTTTGGTCCCACTTTAATAGTTTTTTTAAATTTAAATTACATTAGAGTCAAATAAATATGTAGCTTCTTTCAAAGCTGTATGTAGCTTTTAACTTTGAATAAATATTTAACTTTGAAGGTAATTAACTTTGAGATCATAACATAATTCAGTGTTTTTAATTCAGAGGTCTGCTCCTGTTAGTGTGGATTCATCCTCGTCACAAAAACTAGGCTTGACAGGTGCCTCTGTGAGAGTTATTGCATTAGAAGTTATTGCTTAAAGACAAACATTAAACTATTCTCTCAAAGTCAATTTTTATTTTAATAAATACACAAAAATTTATACTACACATAATCCTCCCATAAGCCTTTGATATCTTCTGTCATCTTTTCCATCCTCTTTTCTCATCCTTCTTTATTTCTATGCCTTTGGCATGGCATGGAGAAATCTGTTTTCCAGGCATCTAATTGGATGCTTGCCTCCTTTTCATCTATGAGTGTCTGGACTTGTGTTTCTCAGGGGCCTGTTTTCAATTTCTCAGGAGCCTTGATGATGATGAATGATGGGAGCCAGCACTCTGGTGGTTTCAATATCCCCATCTGGTTCTCACCTCTCCAGGATTTCCCATAAAAGATCTAGACACTGGTGTGCAAAAAGCACCACGTAAACCTGGATCTACTGAGTTGTTGCTGTACTTAAAAAAAAAAAAAAAAAAAAAAAAATAAAAGAGGCATTCTCACTGCTACTTTAGTACCTGATGAGTCATGGTGTTTGTAGATGAGTTTGCGATGATTTCAGGAATTGTATGCTCTTTTATGGAAATTCAGGGTATTCAATCTGAATTGGTGACATTCTCATAATAGTACATATTTTCTAACTGTAGCTTCTGAATGATGTGTGAGGGATTTTAAGAAAATCTAAATATTTAGTCTGTGGTTCGACTATATTCTCAGGCACCAAAGTTTTGGAAAGAGCCAGGAAATTGGTCACATTTTCCCTATTTTTTACCAACAACAGAGGAACATTGTTAATTGAGCATGCGGCCTATGGTGTTGATGGTACATCATGCAGTGTCATTAAATTGACTTGGATTGGCCATTTGTTTCTGTTTTTATTAGATTTAGTTGAATTTGACACTGGTAGAAGGAATTTGAAATTAAGTTAGTACAGTGTGTGTATGTTCAGATGTATAGAAGGCTGCAAACTGTTAAGCAAAATCTAATCTTATGCTAGTCATCCAGAGTGGCTTTTGTGCATTATTTTACTCAACTGCTCAAATGTTCTTGAAGTGCTCATATTATGCTTTTTGGCTTTCCCCCTTTCTTTATTGTGTTATATATCTATTTGTGCACGTTATAGGTTTACAAAGTGAAAAAGCCCAAACTCCACCCCAAATGGACTTACCATCTCCAACAGAAAACACTGTTCACAAACTGCTCCAAACAGCTCTATTGTAGTCCAGCCTTTACTTCCGTGACGAACGTGCGTCACTTTGTAACACGTTATAATGCTCGCCCTCATACTCTGCAACTGACTAGCTAGCAGTACTTACTGCGCATGTGCGACTCTCAACAAAGACGGTACAGAAGTTAGATGCCTCACTCTGTAGCTAAAACAGAGAGCTCAACACACAGGGTGAAAAGAGGAGCTGAGGCAATGTGCAGTACAACAAATATATGGTGTTTTCTGAAAATTAAACCACATAAACCTATTCTGGTACAACTTCTAAATACAAATATGAACCTGAAAATGAGCATAATATGAGCACTTTAATGTATGAGTGGAAAGGGGTGGACACACTAACAGGAACGCTGGTACAAGGTAATGCAGTCCAGTAGCCACGCAATGTACTACCTTTGTGAACCTTAAGATGTTCTACTTTTGTTATTACTGCGACAGGTGTGTAGATTACACCTGTCTGATAAAAAGAACACTTCATACACCTTATAAGTATAGGTGTGTGTGTGTGTGTGTGTGTGTGTGTAGTATGTATGTATGTATGTATACACACAATATAATGCAATCCATATAGTTAAATAGTTTCTATGATTCTTTGGGTTTAACAAAAGAGGAGCCCAGAGGTCAAATTCACCTTTACACAATATATTTATTATTGGTGCAGCTATCGATTACTTTAGTAATCGAGTATTCTACCGATTATTACATTAATTGAGTAATCGGATAAAAAATACTTTTTCTTTATAGTAAATAGCAATAGTAAATTTACAAAACAACTGTTTCATTTTTAGAAAAGCAACAATTGTATTCCTTAAATTGTAAGCACTGGGCGCATGGGCCCCCCAGCCCCTAAAATAGGTGGCTAGGCGTACATTTTTGGTGGCCCAAATGTAAATCTTTTTCGTCCCCCTTCCCCTTCATGCCTCTGGGTCTTTACACTGCATATACAAAAAAGCTGTCACAAAGCCCAGGTTAATGTGACTGTACAAAGCTAACAGCAGGGCTATTTAACTATACTGTTCAGGAGGACACATTTTCAGAAGGCTGATCTGATTTGAAGTTTAGAAAGAATGAAGACTGAATGAATGAAGACGGCATGGTCTGATGACGTCATTCACGTGCATATTAAGTAGCCATGTGCAGGAGGCGCTGGTAAAGATAGAGGGGGCTGCTTTGTCTCTGCCAGCAGTTTACCAACAGCTTTCGTTTTAGCTTGTTTTCAAAACATTTGCTATTTGCAGAGTAGCATGCTGTAGTAAAACGCTGGACCAGAGACTGCAGATGTTAATGTTACCTTGTATAACTTGTCTGCTCTGTGACACACTGTACAGATTTTTTTTTTGGAGCTTAAAATGATCCCAAACTTCCAGTTGTTTTCGCCACTTGTTTCTTTTCTTAGCCCCTCACTATTTTCGCTCACTATCTTCATTTTGTAATCCCGCCGTCAATCTCCAGCAGCGTCAACCCGTTGTGCGACCGTATTAATCATCTGTGCGGAAACATTGCGGTATGCATCGTTAGTTACATTGTTTAAACAAAACTTCGAGGCGTAGAATTTTGCATCAATGATTTTCAGTAATCAAATTATTCGAGTTACTCGAGGAATCGTTTCAGCCCTAATATTTATCGAATAATAACTTTTGGCAGCCCTATTCACTTAAGTTGAACTCTTCAGAAAACTTACCAAAAAAAGTATAAATTACTTTTGTAGCAGTTGGGTTTCCTAAGTAAAGCTTGTTAGTCATTAGAATTGTGTTGTACCGTCAATAGTAACTGACCTCTTATAGATGCAGTTGAACCATCCACCGCTTTTCAAGGTCTGCTTTTGTTGTTGGATATAGAAAGACCTGGTCATCTTATCACCATCCCCTTTGGGTGTCCTTCATTTCACCGTGGTCATCTTTTCTAAAGGACAGGGATACATGTCCAGCTTTTATTAGATTTTTACTCTTTTACTCTACTTGTAAAAGGAAGAGAATTTCACTAAGCCTACCACTGAGCCTGTATAGGCAGTGGTCCCTGTCTGTAGGTATTTGAATGCTCAAAGGAGTTCTTTGTTGGTTCAAAGCGTAGCAAAACGGTGTTATTGTTTTCAAGGTAGTCAACCTAGAGGCATTTAAGTTGACGGGCAGAATAGAGTGTGCGTATGTGTGTGTGGTCTTCATTCCTGCATTTGGCTTAGGTGCCCTGGGACCTTTGGAAAATATGTCAGTAGATGATCCAAGAGTCAGAGGTCGGTGGTTCAAGGCAAATATGTCGCTATTATTGGACAAGAATGGACACAAAATCTCCATTGAGTTTGTCACGTTTCAACTGTGCTATTAAACGAAAAGAATAGTGTTGAAAAAACCTGTTTGAGACGGGTTATACCACTCTTTTAAAAAATATGTTTATTTTCTATCACATAAAACAACATAATTACAGCGCTGTACACATTTTACAAATGACCCATTTCCGTCATCAATGGTTTAGGTTTTACAATAAAATGCAGTGTAATTCATAGGAAGTACTTTCGGTGGTTAATCCCATTCCAGCAACTCACAAAGATAATTAGTTCCTACCAGTTGTTAATGATTTATACCTGAACCAGACCACTCTGGACTGATTCTTGCTACTACCCATAAATGGCTTGTGTTAACTACAACATACATCCTAATGCTTTCAAGACAAACGAGAGAAGGAATCAAAATCCAGTTACCCATACGGGACAGTGGTAAAAGAGCATCTATCAAAGCTTTTGAAAAATAAAATATTTTACTGATAAATACACAAAATGAACTACAATTTACAATCAACCACAGCAAAAACATTACACATTCATCTGACTGAAACTTAACTAGACCATCAAACTACATTTTCATTCCTTTCGCAGTCATGGGAAAGCACAATTTGGTTAAACAGGTATTAGTGAGATCTCTCAGCATTCATGCGTATGATCTCGGTCCAGAACACACAGCTGAAGCACTTATGGTTGAAAATTCACTGGCCGGACCTTCATCTCCACTTTCTTGAGGGAGTAGTTGGACCCATGCCAGCCATACCAAGTGATCCCATCTGCATTCTTTGTTATGTGCTGACCGTAGCGGTAAAAAACGCCATTCAAGTTTGAGTCAGTGCAGCAGTTGTACCAGTAACCACCTGGAAGGAGATGAAGGAAAAATAAATAGACTTAATGTTAATTTGGAGGGAAATATGTATCTACTAATGACTGCAAGGATGGATTTCCGTGGGTTTCTGTGGCATTAATAATTTACCTTTGCGCAGGGAAGCACAGTCATCCACACATTTGTCATTGTCCTTGTTGACGGTGCTGAAGTTGGTGTTGTTGTGGTAACGCAAGGAGTCTCCAGCGTTCCCGCTGTAGTTGGCAAGGAAGAGCTTGTAGCTGTTTAGCTCATTACCCACGGTGAAAAAGCCATACTCGGCATAGCGTGTCACTCCAGCCCAGTCCTGCATTGGAAAACACATAACAGAGAGGGACAGTTATAAAACCTGAGAATATTGTGTGTCATGGTCTGCCTAACGTCTCTAAAAAGGAGTTTGATTTATTATGAATTTTCTTACGCTCAGTACCCATAGAAACAAATTGGTTCTGTGTTTATGCCCTTTTACTTTTGGCAATGAAATGGGTCGTACATGCGTTAAAGCTTACATGGGTACCATGTTTTCCAACACGTACCTCCATCTCGATCCTGAGCATACTGGGCTGCCTTGTTAGACGGAAGATGTTGTCATTGCCGAGCCAGAAGTCTCCGCGGATGGATCCAAATCCACTTTTGTACTGCTTCCAGTCACGGTTGAATGATGTCAGGCCGACTTTGCGCCTTTGGATCAAAGTCCAGCCACCTCCATTTGTCTCCATGTCACAGAAGACCTGAAAGTATTTACCAAAATATTATATAATGTGATACCTCACTATCACCTTTTACACCTAAAAGTACACAACACTGAAATAATAATAATTCTTACGTTCAGCTCAGGTGTACCAAGAAACTCATCTTTAGGCAGTTTGTACTCGCCAGAAATCTTGTAGTTCTTGCTGTACAGGGATGCACAGTCATATGTGGCATCTGGAAAAAAGAATCTCTTCAGTTATCATAAAACCATATGCAGTTTCTTAAAAATGTGAATGCCATAAATTCTCACAGCTTTATGGATATCCGAGTGATTGGGCAGATGAAAAAGTGTCCTTTACCCCCTCCAAAAGCAAAATCGATCAAAACAGAGGGGAATATGCACAGCATGGCTCCGATTTTTGCATACTTCCCCTCTTTTACTCCTGTTGCAGTATGGTGATGCGATTAATAGGGCTATGAGATCACTATGGCGCAATGAGGCCAATACTTTAAAAAGTCTGTGTAAAAGAAAAAGCGATGGAAACCTTCCACTTCTTCTAATCTTTGCATCCCTTCCTGTTCTGCCCTCCTCTCTCTAATTTACTCAAGTTTTAAAAAGGCCTCTGTGTTCCCTTTGCCAGTGACATAAATGTGGCCCTGCTAGACCACACAGTTAAGGTATTGAAATAATAAACTACGTCATGCCTGGTTAACCTCTCTGCAGCAGCCAGAGCTGATTAGTGGTGTGTAAAGTTCAGATGAATGTCGGCGATGATTTGGCTTTGATGGAGCTCTTTATGGACAGCCCTGCAGATGGGACTTCAGCTCCAAATTAATGCTTTTGACTGCTGTCGGGCAGCTCAGATAAGTGTGTGCACTGTAATCTACCTCGCAACCAATTCACAGCAATTTTCTGAGACCCACAAAGCAGTGGACAAGGCTGATTATAGTTTTTCACAGCTAAGATATATATATATATATATATATATATATATATATATATATAAATATAAATAAATGAGTGTCTTGTGTGCAAACTAGTTGGCCTATTTAAGGACATTCCAGTGAAATGATGGCTTGTTATTTAGAAGAGTATATCTTTTCAACTTCTTGTAAATTATTCAAATTAAACTGATAATTGAATTGAAAACAAAATTGAGACAGGCTGAAAAGGTTGGTAGACAAACAGTACATTTATAAGTTCAGTCATATCTTAAATATTTGTCCATGTGTGGAAATAATTTTGACACCTGGAGTGTGAATTCGACACCAGACCAACTGTTCAACAGGCTATAGAGAGATGATGATGAAAAGAGAGTTGTCAATTATGCAGGTTTAATTCAATTCAATTTTATTTATAGTGTCAAGTCATAACCGAACTTATTTCAGGACACTTTACATATAGAGTAGGTCTAGACCACACTATAATTTACAGAGAGCCAACAATTCCCCCAAGATTGCATTGCGTTTGGTGGCGAGAGTAACTGATATCAGTGACATGTTAGTCACTGATGGATGTGTGAACATTTTACAAACTCTCTCCAGGACTATTTTGTTTATGTAAATTGATTTCATGTGAATTCATTTTGGCAAAAAAAAACTGTTAAACAGAAAATTATTTCTGCAATTTTTGAGATGTTATGACACCAACCAGCAGCACACAGAACTTTGGTCAGTATGTCATTGAATTCCTACTCTATTAACAGCTGTTAAAAAGTGGTGATGCTCACCTGATGAAGTCTGAGTAGCAGACTGCAGGGTTTGTAGCTGCATGATCTCCACACGGTTGTTGATCTCTGAGTACTTGCTCTCTGCCTCCGTGACCCGAGCTTCTTGCTGCCGATTGTTCTTGTCCAGCTCCATTATTTGCTTCACAATGCTCATCATGTCCATCTCCTGCTTGCGACTCATCTCCTCCATGAGACTAGTCAGATTGGCCACCTGAACCTTGAGAGAGCGCACCTCATCACAGCACTGAGCCTTGGGGGGCTTTGGAGGTGCCAGTCTCTTCCTGGGATTCTGTGCCCATGTCTCAGCCAACAGTAGCAGTGTGACCCCCAGAGCCACTATGCTCAAATTTACTTTTGCCATTTTCTAGATTTTAAATTTTTTTTTTTGATTGCTTTCAGTATTCAAGAGTAGTCTATCCCTGTAGAAGCTCTTTGCCGGAAATATCAAACGGACAATAGCTTTGGCTGACCAGTTGAGTTGGAGCTCCTCTTTGACCAAAGGCTCCCCCAGACTCTGTCTTATATCCACAGTGAAGCCCTCCTCTGCCTGAACATCTTAAATATTTTGCATGTGGGTCCTCCCCCTCTCTCCCAGTGCGCACCAGTCACCGTGCTGACCCTCTCCAACCTTCAAGGTGGAGGACCTTTCCAATCCCTTTCCAATTTCCAAGTTCTTAACATGCCAAGAGACGTGTGAAGTAATTTAAGTACTCTTAATTGTAGGTTAAAATTTCTATTGATGCTACCTTTTTTGTCAGATGTTGAAACATGCATGTTTTCTGCAGAGCCTTTCAGCATCAAATTTCAAAGGATATTGATACAAGGAGAGGCTTAGTAAAACCTTGAGGATAAAATTAGGCCAAAATACAGTTTCCATTAAGCGGAAAGAATTTGTTCAGGAGAAGACAGGCAAAGTCTGAATATGCTGTCTACATGTGTAAAGGCTTAACATTTTGCCACCACACATGTGCTGCATTTTTTTTAAGTAGCTAAAATGGTATACTGTTACCTACTAGAGAACAACAGAATGAAGTGATATTCTTGTGGCTTTGATGAATAACAGAAGGGTCCTGCTGTCTTATAGCACAGACAACGCTGACATTGGTGTTAATGTTGTTGTTGTTTTTTTTATTCATATACCGCCAAATCACAACAGTAGTTATCTCATGACACTTGTCGTATAGAGCAGGTCTAGACCATACTCTTCTACTAGAGCTAAAATATGATAATATGGATAGTAATAATATGGAAGATAAATCAATAATTGGTTTTCAACCTTTAGTTTATTCAGGAGAGTTTAACTGAGAAATTGCCTGTTAACTGACAAAAAAAGAGCCTCTTCAGATCAATGAGTCGCTGTCCTGCATAGTCACTGTCCAGCTGGTGATTAATACTGCTGCTCTTAGTTTTTTGACGTGTGTAAATAAATGAGTGCATATGTGGACCCACTCATAAAAACATTGCTCCACAGTACTACAAGTGGTCAAAACTCCACAGGGTACATTTGAGGCAAATGTATACATTTTCTAAAAAGGACTAAAGGAGCACAATAGTTTAGTGTTTTTTGTAATACTGTACACTATTGGAAAGAAACACTCATGGCACATACAATGGTCATTGTGGTTGGAGCCAAATGTGTAACACCTACAATTGTGGATGGTACAAAGCAGCCTTGTGAAAGTGTTCATTGGTGGTTTGAACCACCATTTACAACCTGGTGCTGAATGTGGTGCGTTTGTGTGGCTAAATGACAATGTTTGCAAAATTCCTGCTTTTGTGTCAGCTTCTCTATTTAACATTTCTAACAGGCCAATTGCTGGCTGCGGGTGGAAATAACACCTTTGCATTGTTAGACATCAGGGAGGCTTTCTTGAATCTCCAATCTGTGGAATGTCTAGCTCATCCCAGCTTCCCTGAGGAGCTGCCAGCCTTGCCATCTTAGAGGAGACGCCTTTAGAGATTAAGGCCAAAGGGGTGGTTGTGGGGTTTTGGGGGGGTTTATGCCTTGGGTGTTGAGACAACCGATCATGCGTGACTTTTATGATACTCAGCTATGTGTGATCATTGCTGTGCAAAATAGGTGAACTGCCATGATGAAGTGCCAGAGTATGCTGTAAATACAGGGAGTTGTGCGTAACAACTTTAACTGAGACATGGCTGAACCAGGACATTCCTGTCAGTTTTTACTTGAATTTTATGGCTTTGCACTCCTCCACATGGACAGGAATGGAGTGTCTGGAAAAGGCAGGGATTGAGGCGTTTGCACATCCATAGACGAGAAACAATTTTGACAGTATATGTATGAAAACACAACATTGAGCTACTCTTTTTTTATTTATTTATTTATTTTTAAGCCTTTTAAAGACCAAAAGATTTGCCTCAAATGTACACTGTGGAGTCTTTGACCACTTGTAGCACTGTGGAGCAATGTTTTGTGAGTGGGTCAGTATCTAGTGTATGTTCACATGGATGATGCGATACACATTCCTGTTAAAACTTAACATCTATAAGTGAAAATATTTTACAATTGCACTATTTACAATTCGAGACACCATAATTCCCAAAATGTATCCCTATTTATGCCATGGCTTGCGTTTTAATTTCTTGTACTGTACGTTACCCTGCACTGTACAGGACCGCATGAGAAGTTATATAAATGTATGTAACCCATGGAAGCACAAAGCTTGGAGCGGAGGGGCATATAGGGTTGACGGAATATCACCACTATGAAACAGATATAAAACTTGACACTTTTACCTTTGTCTCCCATCTTATTACATGATATTGCATTACTAGCAGAGACCTTGTTGTTTTTTTAACCGTAGGCTTTTTTTTGTCCCTCTTGCCAAATGTTTGGCAGGCGTCTGTCACTTTTCCTCACTTGGTCAGGCAAACAAATAAGGAAACACTTTGGATCGTTCTGCTGTGCATCATCTTTGTGTCATGGAAACTGTGGTTCAGAGCACAAATTGCCAAATATTACATAATTAATGGTCTTTTATTGCTTTGATGTTTCACAGTGTTGAAGCTACATGTTTGGATGTGTATAGCTCGTCCTTCAACTGGATATTTTTATCCTTGAATGTTGCTGGCCACTTCTTACATCTGGTCACCGCTTTGCAATTTCCCATGTACGTTTTTATTTATTTATTTTTATTTTATTTTAATATTGACCTGTGCTTTTAGTTTCCTGTATTTGTTTGATTTGTAAGACACATATGGGAGTAATAAGCCATTTGTCGTCTTTATACAAACATAATAGGTTGCCTTCATGTTCAGTTTGCTGCAATGTTTTTAATTGCCAGACAAATTCTGCACTCTGGTTAGATCATAGGCATGACCCTCTTCTCGATTTCCCCCCTTTGTCAAAAAATAACAACAACAACTCTCCATAATGTCATGGTCAGCCCCACTGTTTGTGTGGCTCAGTCACATGTATCTACTGGTGCTTATAGCAAAAAACTGCAAACAAATATGATGATTTCAGGGTAGGTTCAGTCACCACATAATGATCTCCTGGATATTCATTCTTGCCATTATATTTTAAAATCGTCCTATGATATCTACCAGAGAGAAACTATTTAAAGGTAATCCAGTTAAGATAAGTATCTTTCTATGATATGTTAAATATACTGTAATTGAGTTACATTACAAACTAGTTCTAACTCTGTTGCCAACCGCAGAAAGTTTACTGGTCTGAATGTTTGCTCTATTTTTTAACCTTAGCTTCTGTCAAAATAATAGCTTAACTAATAATATTACAAAAATAATGTAATGTTTGATGGTGCGTAGTGCCTGTTGACCTCACTATAAATCTTAACCTTAAGTCATTGATGTGCGTCAGTCTCTTGGAAAAATGTGGATAATTTGCCTTCCTGGATTTTCTCATTGTGAGTCACATATCACTTTCCAGCAATGCATCCCAGCGGCATCACTTTCCTCTGGTCCTGGACTCTGTCATTCAGTGCTTGTACAAGAAAGTCCAGATGGATGCTGTTTTATATGTTTAGCATCACGCTGTTTTCCCCTTCAAAACAGCTTCTTTAAACAGCATTTACCCTCTAACTATGTCTCACCAGGCTCTGTGTGAAAAATGCAGGGCTCCTCTTAACATTAGAGGTATTCACTAAGCCTACCCAAAGCCGCCTTCTTTATATGACTTCCTTGGGAAGCCCACACATTTCATTGAACAGATTTTTTCCTTTGCCCTGTAAGACAGGTTGGACACCCTGCTGTGCTTTGCAGCAGTCATCTATCTTTGATAAGTGCGAGCTGACGAAACAAAGTGGTGTTAGTCAGAACGTTCTCACAGACGGCTTTTGTGTCCCTAAATACACTGGAAAAACATTTTGTAATCAAACAGTGACCACTGGGGCCTAGCTGTCATCGGAGAACTCATGGGTTCAATTACAGGAAAGGCAGGAGGTAAAAGCAGGAGCCAGCGGATTCCAGGGCCTCTATCTCAAAACTTTGAATTACATAATCTTTATTAACAGTAACCTATTCCACCTGTCAGCTCTGTCTGCACAGAAGATCCTCAGTTTGAATTCTACAAATGTTATTGTTTTGGCTTATTTGAAGGCATTATATTTCCTTGTGAGGCTTGCACTCTGTAGTTTGTGAATCATTAATATATTCTGTGTTTAGATAAACAAAACATTTCAAAGGATGGAAATTGGAAATGGGCTCCCTGTGATTCACTTCATGATCGTTATTTAGTTTTAAGAAAAAATTTTGTTCTTTAATGTAAGAAAGCAGGTTTGCTGGATTTCTTTTACATTAACCAATACTATTGGTATTGGTAGTTATTAACATAGTCTAGCTTAATTATTAGCACAGTTTGAATTGAAATTACATGCCGATGGGATGGATATTATCCTTTTTATAAGACAAGTATACCTAGGTTACCATGGATTTGAATTTTAAAATAATACATTGCATAATGATCTGCATCTCAGTTAAACCTGGTCACGTATAGGGGTGAAATAAACTGTTCCATATTTTCCATAATGAAGGAGACCGTATGCACCAGTGTATCCAGCTCTTAGAGTGGCAGACTTTATGCCCTGGCAGACCATCAAGAGGTCTGGTGGCTTAAGCTGGAGATGACTACCAGGTGGCGTCTTGTTGTCGCACATCGTATGCAGGTCAGGCAGCGGCCATCTGCTCGCCACCCTTCAAACCAGTAGCTGGGACAGACAGTACAGGAGGGGAAGAATGGTGGATTAGCCACTATCCCTTTTATAAGAATTCCCCCTGCTTTTTGTACATTTGGCCATGTGGCACTTCTTCAGAGAGACGTTTCGTGACACTGGGATGTAAAAATTGTGGGACAGAAAACCATTTGTGCCAGCATCTAGGGATCCCATTGTTTTTTTGTTTGTTTTTTAGCTTTGTGGGTATTAGAGTGATCTCAGGCATTTAAGTAGGTCTAACCGTTAATTGAGGTGTGTGAAAATGCAGAAAACTCTTACTTTGTTTAATGAAGTTGTATAAGCTTTAACTACTTCTGTATCTATCTCCATGCACCTAGAATTCCTCAATAACTATGAACACAGTGTAACCAGTACAAGTATAAAAACTATAAATATACTAAATACTTTTGCCTCTTTGACCAATAGCTGGTACTTTGCTGCTTTATGACTCTACTACTACTACTACGACGACACTACTCGTTCCCATTTGTTTGGGAGAAAACTCAATTATAGCACGAGTCAATTTCAATAGAACAAAATAAAAAATAAATATCATGAACTGGCATCTTTCATCGGAAATCTTTAATGGATAATTTCACTTAAAAAATGTAGTCAATATGTCACCCGCGGAAACCAGAAACATAGTATACATATGTCTTTGTCCACATTGCAACAGCAACATTCCAATGAGGTAGCTGTAAGGATTTTTTTTGGAGGCCACTGGAGACGCTTTGTTCTGTTGGCCTCTTGACCTGAAGGTGAGGAGCCCAGGAGACACATTCTGCAGTGGTGTCCCAGTCTGGTGATACTGTGGTGTAAACATGGGTGGAATGGTTTCTCTGGCTGATGTCTCAATGGACCCCCTAACACGTCAACTTCCTTGAGAAAAAAAATAAAAAGTTGCGTGAAATTATGCAATCGATCTGTTTTCTCTATATACTGTATACTATATCAACAGGGACATATTTTTCATTATTTGCGATACCCCTGTTTATTTACCCTTTTCCTGTGTACAATTCCACATTTCAAAGTACTAAACTTTATGATAAGCTTCACTGGGAGAGCTGATTTTGGTCATTTCAAAGAAATTCTTTAAAAGTCAAGGGATACTAAGTGTTTCCTCATGCTGCGGCATCTGCTCGGTGACGAAACAACCACCTTCTTGTCTTGACGTTTGTTAAGAAATGAGAGACAAAGGGCTAGTCAGATGGTGTCAGAGATGAGTTCAACCCTCCTTTAGCCACACACATCCCGGGGCAATCTGGAAGGAAGCAGGTGAGGTAACCACTTTCTATCCCTCCATGCTTATCTCATGCAGTGATGCATTGCTGTTTCGTAAGACACAGAGGCCAAGATCTACAGTATATGACAACATGTTGTGCATCATTTCCAGAGAAGATGTGTGAGTTTTACAAGTTTAAGATTTAAGTCCATATTTTAGATGGTGTTGAATGACACTGTTCAAATATGATTTTGAACTGTTATTATCTGAATAAAAGATGGAGCGTTAGGTATGTCAAAACATTTAAGAGCTCCTATTGTGCTCCTCATCAACATCATATTTGTACTCTTGGGGTCTCCTAGAATAGTTTTACATGGTTTGATGTTCTCATACTGCCCATTGCTGCAGTACCTCCACCTGAAACACTGTGTGAGCTTTTGGCCCACCTTCCTGAAAAGCCCAGTCTGGTTTGATTGGTCAGCTGGCCCACTCTGTTGTGATTGGTCAACCAAATTGAAACAAGCCACTGGGCGGGCTGTGCTTGCTCAAGCAGCACCTATGGGCAACATTTGAAAAACTGGGCTTGCTTTCTCAATCAATGACGTCATTAATCATCTATTACAACACAATACACACAAAAAAAAAAAAAAACAAAAAAAAAAAAAAAAAAAAAAAAAAATTTAAAAAAAAAAAATTAATATCTGGGAGATTCAGAAAATAGCAAATGGTAAGATGAAGAATGTCAGTATTAAGCAGCAGTATTTTTTAGATAACTCATTTGTACACAAAACAAAGTAAAAAGCATGTTGATTTGTCTTTGTTAGAAAGGGCTTATAGAAATAAATCAGCCTTGCCTTAACCTGCCTTCATTCATCAACTGATTCACGTGCCAGTAGTCCAGTATCATTTTCTTTCAAAGCTGGTTTTGCTGCTAAAAACACATCCAGCTGAAAAAATAGGAATGTTTTGGACCAATTCATGTCAATCATTCTCTAATTGCCCATGACTGATGTCTGAGTGGGATTGTCGGTGCAACGTTTTCTGGACGGAGAAGGAAAACGAATGTAGTTCATGCTACACTGGTCACTGTGATAAAATGAACAAAGGAGAATCATTTGAAGTTCATGAAGGTTTGCATTCTTAAATTTCTTTAAAAATGCTAAATGTGTTATAGCTTAATTTTTCTTCTTTATACAGTAGCGCTTTTGTGTGTGTTGTGTGTGTGTGTGTGTGTGTGTGTGTGTGTGTGTGTGTGTGTGTGTGTGTGTGTGTGTGTGTGTGTGTGTGTGTGTGTGTGTGTGTGTGTGTGTGTGTGTGTGTGTGTGTGTGTGTGTGTGTGTGTGTGTGTGTGTGTGTGTTGAGGATTTTCATACTTGTGCCACCTGAATAAAAGAACTGTTTTGTTAAACACGCTGATGTAGTGACTCCCACTGCTTGACATGTTTTCTTGTAAACATGAGGTCATCTTGGATGGGCCTTCTCATGCCCTGTTGTCTTGGGAAGTGTTTGTTTCAGAGACATTGGTTGAAGCAGTGTAGTGAGTGTTGTCAGCAAAGTTCCACCTCCACACGTTTCTTATTTGTAGTCTTCTCGGACAAGGCCTGTGCAATGGAAAGAACTCACCTAAGGTGCTAGATAGTTGGATTCATTCTGTCTGGGAATATTGTTGATTGCATTTTGGCTGCCACACGAATGAATTTTTTTATTTTTTATTTTAGGCACAAAGTCCAAAGAATTGTCAGACAGCTAGTGTCACTTTTCCGGCAATGGAGCAAACGTAAGGCTCAGTGGTGTGAAAGACCTGCCACTTTAATGGACCAGCTAAGCAGTTGCTCTTTCTGCTTGCCTTAGTCACATGTAATGATTTGTGAGGACCGAATCAAACCATGAACCAAACATTTTAAATGTATATGGGCAGCATTTTCTCTTTTGTAAAGTGATCAAACTAACTTCTTGCCCAACTCCACTAGTTTGTGATTCACATTGTGATTTTTTCATATTTAACCTCTACATACGGTTCAACTCCTATTTGAACCGTTTGCTAGATTTTTTTTGTGTGTGCATGCTTTGACAATGCAGTAACTGGGTTTGGCAGTTCACAACTTGCACCTAATGAGAGACCTGCAGGACAGTGTCAGTGCACCAGTCTTCAGTGATGAATTAATGTACTTCCATTGAAAGCCTGTTGATAACATTTGCCAATATTATATAAGATGTTTTTAAGAAATATCCAAACTTACAAATATGTTTACAGCATTTAAACCCAAAGTGAATCAATTCAATGGACATTGATTCAGCTTTTCCTTGAACCGTGATTAGATAGCCATTCCCATTTTGAACTTATTATGTTCAACATTATGGAATGGAGTCAGCATTTGGCAAGCAAAGGGCCCAAAAAGCAGTAAGGATTAAGTGGATATCTTTCTAATTAGATTAAATTAGGTCCAGTAGTGAGGCCCATTTTTTCCTTTCTGTGAGATTCACGTACATCTTACCCTCTCTTTTAGATTTATTTATTAGACAGTAACAGAAATAAATGCATAACAAAAATGCCAACACAGTGACATTGTACATTTATCAGAACTGTCGAGGATAACACAAGAAAGTTACAAACTTTCTCTGGGATGAAATATCTGCAATTTCCTAAGGATCATGCTCTCTCCTCTCAACGAAATAGCCGAGCCACTTTAGAATAGTTGAGATGGGGATTATGGATTATTTTAGTAGAGTAGAAGGGATTTTTTTTTTTTTTTTCTATGGTTTAACATTTGAAAAGAAAATATAAATTTCTACTCCCTCTTGCCGCTTTGTGACCCAGGGTAATCATGGCTAAATGTGTTATATTAATCAGAATCTTATGTACACATGCTGGTTTAGAGTTAGCAGTGTGATAAATAATTTGTGTTATACCCTTGAGACACACAAGTAGAGTTCAAGTGGTTTGTTTCTCTCTGTGTTGAAAATTTAACAGCATGCCTAGGTCCCACCTGAAATATTCAGTCAACATTTCTGATTAAAATATGCCAAAAACATACGACATGACTATAAATCTTTGTATAGTTAAAATCCAAATACGAGGCATGAGTCTGGTGATTGTTTTTCTTCCTCCTCTGGTCAGAAATGTTTAAATAGCAATGATGCAGTGCTCTGTTTTTGTAACAGAAGGGCCAATAAAAATGTGCAGTCATAAGGTGAGATGAAAGACCACTAATTAATTAATTAGTTAATTCACTATCAGACTATTTTGTTTTGTTTACAATATAGAGTCTGACTGACATTTTAAAAGTATCAGCTGTCAAGGATCTTCTCTCCTGAACTTCTGTCGAAAAGAGCAGCATGCTAACCTCATTCAGGGTTTAGATTTGGACCACAAAGAAATCTGATTCAGGATACACAGCACATTTTTCAAAATGTCATGGCATGATATAATAAATCATGACGGTTTTACAATTGTTGGGACTTAAGCTCAAGTTCTTTGCATTGACTTGTCAATGTCTCACATGAGCAAATCTGAGAAAAGTTCCAGTTAGGAAGTGAGACTTGTGGCCCTGCATAAGAGAGAGGCTTGACAGTGGTTTCAAGAAGTTTTCTTCTTGCTAATAGTTTGATGGAGTTTTTACTTGAGGAGAACTTTACGTGAGCCTTGTCATCTGGATGTGTTTAGACTGTGTGTGCTTGGAGCTGGCAGCCAGATGACTTCAGCTGAGGGACAATGAAATCTCCAGGGTCCGCAGGAGAGAAGGCCCTTATTCTGATTTGTCTCCTCAGATGAAACCACATCTGGGCAGCTTTAGCACATACCTCTGCAGCTTGTGTGTGGTGTGACATGCAGTTATTTGTACATTTGATGCTAAGTTGATTATTTGACAACAACAAGTAATTTGTTGGTCCAATTTAAATTACCAAGCATACCTGTGTAAGTTTAACAACAATGTCATCATATATCATATCACGACAATATCGTCAATGGTAGTCAGAATAATGGATAGTAGTTGTGTTTATTTAATTGGTTGCTGAAAGAGTGCATGGCACTCTATCAAGCCCCATGAGAGTCACAGACAAATGCTTATTTACTAAAATGAGCTCACTTTCCCATGTTATGCAGTCACATCCTTGTCTAGTTTGATTCCCTTCAGGTCGTAAAGTCTTGCACTCTCCGTCATCTGTTTATACCAGGATCTTTTGAAAAATCATTTCAAAAACTAAAGGGTGTCAAAGGACAATATTCATTGTCACGCAAGACCAAAAGATATGAAGGATATCCTGCATCACTGTTTGGTTTAGTTTGTGATAGCTCTTAGAACTTGTATATCAATTCTGAAATTTTTGTTACTAGAATACCATTTTATTTTAAGAACACTTGAACAGAGCTATTACTTTTTAAGGAAATTTTAGCTACACAATCCGTGTTACACAAATGGTGCAGTGATTAGAGCGTATAGCTGATGGATGGATGGATGTTGCATGTGGTATATTCAGACAATCTCTCTCTTTTTTTAAATGGCTTACAAGATATACATGTAGGGCTTCACTATTGTGACAATACATTTCTGTAGGTCACCTACATGATTGAAGCTACCCCACATGGCTAAAATTGTTCTTGTTGCATACAGGTACCAAGGAAACTTATTAAGAAGGAAGAGTCATACGTCATTCGAATTTTGCATTGGTGCCAGTGTCATGGCTCTGTCCAGCAGCAGCTACATCATGATACATGAGCAAACTGGGCAGGTCCGACATATTAATCATGATAAAACGATTAAGCTAGAGAGGCTGGAACGTAATATTTGCTACTCACCAACACTGCAGCTCCGTGTCTCAGTGTCTTTTACACCTTCACAATGATTATTTCTTACTAACGGGGTTTTATCTCCAAATTAATGTATACGGTCAAGGTTCATTGACGAACAAAGTAACAAGTACTGAACCCGTAATTAATAATATAAAATTTGGCGATTAGCGCCACCTTCTAAAAATAATAGGAAACATTATCGATAGAGCTGGCTAACATTAGCCATCCTGAATATTATTAAATATCATTAACAGTTTGATGGTTGGTTAGTTATAAATAACAACTATTCTCTATTACAATCAAATACCTGTAGAATGCTAAAGGCTTGGCACTAATGATGTATGTGATGACTGTTCCTTCTTTATAAGTTTACTTGATGGGTACCAATTCAAAACACCGGATGCACTGTTTATTATTAAATTGTGTCCTAATTATAGAATGTTGTATGAACACTTATAGTTAAAAATGATTATAACACGTAGAAGATTTATCCCAGTCAGGTCCACACAGATTATAAATTGTAAAAGTAAAAACAGCGCTGGTATTGGTATCCTCACTAGTATCGGTGTTCTGTGATCGTCAGTACTTTGAATTTGTGTACCGGAATCGGTATCAGGAGAGAATCGGCAGGATCGGTTCATCCTTAGTAGCATTAAGTCTTTCTTGGGACACATATTGGCACATGACTAGCAACTCAGAGCATTGAGTCCCTGAAGGCAGTGAGTGCTTTTTGAAAGTTATTTCTAGCGGTCAGATTGTCTTATGTTTTTAACTATGTACAAGACAGCTCCTGTTGTGGTTTTTTGTTATTTTACCGGTCATCATGCAGCCTGCACCAGCAGCTCCCTAAGCTTTGGCATGGCCACTTGCTGTGCCATTTCATCACATTTTGTGGCCTTTACCCTCAAAACCTTTTACCTTTAACCCTCTGTCAAACCAGATTTCGGACATATATGCTCAAGTATCCTTCATCAACTTTTGCCTGCTGTCCTCAGGAACTCCACTGCATACCAGCTCTCTTCAAACGCTACATTTTACAGATGTATTGGCTGTGGCTGCACACAGGTTTTTTAGTTGAGGAAATATAATAGACTTGCGGTTCATATGAGTGTTTCCAGATGTGGTGGCGGTGCGGGTGAGTGGAGGGTGTACAAACGGGAATTGCGGTGTCTTGACAGATAACGCACCATTTGTGAAACAAGTGTGACAAATGTCAATAGGTGCATTTATTTTTCACAATAAACCCCTTGCTGAAAGAGTAAACATTTATTCTACATTGCCAAAATGCATTGAAACAGATTTCTTAGTTGGCAATGGTAAAACTGCCTCATTGTTGGGTAAATTACTTTTCTTACATTGATAGTTCAGGGACACAATTCTCACTCATCCCTGGAGAAAACGGGGTTAGTAGTTCCACTGGCTTTGTTCTGCATTCTAATAATCACAGCTGTGTTTGTGGGTGGGAATCCGGTGAAGACAACCTTGACTCGGCTAGAGGTCTTCACAGGTCCAAATATTTGTGCCCAAAGCAGACCCGAAAATACATTACCCGGGAGACATGGCACCGATTTGATAGGTGATTGCTATTTACAAGTTAACGTTAATTTACAAGTTGTCAAAACAAAACTTTGTGTCTTACCTAATGTAACGTAAGTAGCCTTCTCCCCTGTGCCTGGCCAACCTCCTTGCCCAGAAAGTTGGTAAAATATATCCATTCTGTTATTCCTCTCTTGCTGATTGAAACAGCAAGGCTAATCCACTTGTTATTTTAGTTTAAAAGTCCACTTGATGTCACAGTAACGGATCATGACAAACACGGCTCGTTAAGAATCAGCTTTGCCGTTTTGTTATTTCTAGCATAATAAAGATAACTCTGGCTGTTTTTCTTTTTAAACTAAAATAACAATGGCTTGTTGCTATGGCTTCTATTGCTAGCATTGCTAATTTACTGCCTGTCCTGTGCTCTCTGACCCTTCACCTCCTGAGCAGGGGCATTTGCTCGCGCAGGTCATTTGGTAGCACCTTGTAGCCGCAGATGCAATTCGAATACACACTAACAGCACTTCTATCATGGTTAGCCTGTCTGATCTACACATAATGGCAAACAGACTGTAATACAAACCCCAATTCCAATGAAGTTGGGACATTGTGTAAAATGTCAATAAAAACAGAATACAATGATTTGCAAATCCGTTCTAAAGCCTGGTTCACCGGCCTATTTTCCAATCCTGAGAGACCCCACACACGGTGATAAAAAATCACGGGTCTAACAGTTTTGGTCGTACAGTGTGTGGTGCGCAGCACACGGCAAAATCAACACATCACACACGAACCGATTTGACTCCCGAGCATTCCCAGGTCAGACGGGAAATCTCGCAAAATCCCTCGAGATCAAACGTGACTTCAGAGTAAACAATCATTGCGGACGAAGAGGATGCAGTGGCGATAGTTTGTAGTGTGTTTTTAACCGAAAATAAACGTTATCAAAATAAAGGCGATGGTCAAAGAAGACAACGCGAGCATGGACTATACTTGCTACATCATGATATGGAGGTGATTTGTTTTTTCTCATACAAATGTCGTTAGGTATTACACAGATTAATAAACGTTCATATATTCGTTTCCATGTACTCTGGTGGACTGCAGTTGTGGATGTAGTTATGTTATCAACTTTATTTATTTTACACAGGCTGCGTGCTCGTTTGTCCCCGGGGGACACCACACACGAGGAGAAATCGGGCCGAATAAATCCAACATGTTGGATATCCCCGATTTGAGATCGGAGCGGTCCCGACGTCCTTCCGAGCAGACGAGAGCAGTCTTAACACACCACACACGGCAGGAATATCTGATCAGATTATTTTACGATAATCGGAGCATCCTTAAGATTGTCGGGAGGGGTGAATCGGGGCTAAAATCGGCAACCGAAAACTGAAAAAGAGGAAACCAAGACCGAAAACCGAAACACCGAAAGAAATTATGCCAATTATTAGTACCATTGCATTTATGGCTATGACTGGTACTAACTTTACTAAAATCAAGGCATTGCAATTGTATACATCAATATTAAAGTTTAATTAAAAAAATATCTAGCAGAAATATGGCTACAATCTGATAGTCTAAGAACAGAATAGCTTACCTATTATTGTTATTATTATTATTTGAGGCACTTTCTTGCAGGATTTCACTGAACATATCAGACAAGGAGGGTGCATGTCCCTCATCTGGTACAGAGAGACGAGTCTTTTTTTTCTGCGTTCTGATCTCCTCCTGCACTGGGCGCTGCTCCGTGCGTGCTCTGTCTCCACGCGGGTTCTCCGCATCCATCGCGGCCTGATTTCACGTGCGCCCTGCTTTATTCCCGCATCCAAGTAATGATATTTTTTTTTATAACGCGGATCAAGTACAGTCGCGATGATGTGCAGAGGATCCGAATAGATCTCACTGAAACGTGTGCTGCAGAGCGTCCTTTTCATTGTTTTCACTCTGTGGTCCGTCTCAACCTCTTTAGGAGACGCTTTGCAGGTGGAACGGATCGGGTACTGACACACGTGTGGTCGCGGCTTCTGTTTGCGTCATCACAACATTTCGGCCGTATTGTTTCGGTGATAAAAGTATTTCGGTGGCCGAATATTCGGTGCATCCCTAGTTGTGTTAGTGTCCATTGCATGGGTAACTTGCACATCTGTGGGCACCATTAATGCTGAAAGGTACATACAGGTTTAGGAGCAACATATGCTGCCATCCAAGCAAAGTCTTTTTCAGGGACGTCCCTGCTTATGTCAGCAAGACAATGCAAAGCCACATTGTGCATGTGTTACAACAGTGTGGCTTCACAGTAAAAGAGTGCGGGTACTAGACTGGCGTGCATGCAGTCCAGACCTGTCTGTCATTGAAAATGTGCGCAAATTATAAAGCGCAAAATATGTGTAGTCTAGTCTATGTGTAGTCCGTGACCCCGGACTGTTGAGCAACTGAAGTCGTACATCAAGCAAGAATGGGAAAGAATTCCACCTACAAAGCTTCAACAATAAGTGTCCTCAGTTCCTGCTTAATGAGTGTTGTTAAAAGGAAAGTTGATGTAACACAGTGTTAAACACGCCCCTGTGCCAGCTTTTTTGGAATGTTTTGCAGGCATCAAATTCAAAATGAGTGAATATTTGCACACAAAAAAAAGAGCGGTTTATCAGTTTGAACATTAAATATCTTGTCTTTGTAGTGTATTCAATTGAATATAGGTTGAAAAGGATTTGCAAATCACTGTGTTCTGTTTTTATTTACGTTTTACACAACGTCCCAACTTCACTGGAATTGGGGTTTGTTGAACGCCACCCGACTCAGACCCAGTTTACCGTATAAACCGTGGATCCTAACCTGTCCATGTTCTGGGTCGGGTCTTGGGTTTTACGGTGTGTTTAGACCCATGAAGACCTCTAGTCTCTGCACAACTGACCCCTGCTGGTTGGTTGGTGTCTGCATGGATCTGCGAAGGAAAGCCTAAACCTTCTGGTGCTGGCTGGTGAAGCCCTCCCCAGGTCAACTATTGAGTTAGCAGCAACACAGACGTCAGTGCAAGGCAATTACATTACAAATGGTTGCACGGGGGAATCAATGTTAGCTTTAGCTATGTCAAAACATGTCAAAAGTTTCTTTCCAGAAAACGTCAGTTAGACATTTTGACAAACTATCAACATCTATGTGATATGTAATCTCTCACGAGGAAGTGCAAATCTACTGAAAATGATTGATTATGATTTATGATTTTCCGCTTGTAAAGTAAGTTTAGCTATTGTAGACATATTTCTGTGGTGAGACAGCTTGACCTTAACAAATGGCTTTTTGTAAACAATAGTAAAAGCATCTATATATTGTCCACACATTGTAGTTTTCCAAGTTTTGTGTTCAAATTGGTCTAAAAGCTAGACTTTGTTTTTGTCATATCTTGCAGCATCAACAATAAACTGCAGCAGCCAGAAGCGGCATCTGGGGTGCTTGAGTACGCCATGAAGCATTTTGGAGAACTGGTGAGTGCTTTTCCCCCCTCTTACCCTATGTTGCATTCAGACTGACACTGGGACAAAAATCCTCTTTCAATCATACCACCACAACGGTACAACAGGGACGCTGCTGCAGAGGGCCTTTTGCAAAAAAACATTTAGCCACTTAAACATTTAGCAACAGCCCTAACCAGTCCTTTGCATTTCTTGATGCATTTTCAGACTAAATACTTTCTTAGTTAGCTTAGCTGCCAGTAACCGTGCTGTATTATATGTGATCTCTTGTCTGCGTACACCTCTAACGGGATGCCATTTCCCCATACACACATTGTAACATGGGGATGAGGGCCATTTGAGACACATACTCCCAGAACACCCTGTTCCTAATGTGCAGCACATGGAAAAACCATCTGTTATGCTGATCAGTAGTCAACAGCAAGAAGCAAAATTATGGACTTTTTCATCCAATGGACAGGATCTTCGTATTTTCTTTACACCTTTTTATGTGTCGTTGCTGTGTATTTCTTAAAAAACTACTCTGGACTTTTTTCCAGTGGTAAAAGGATATGTTTCATACAAAAAATAGAAACCATGATGATTTCTTAATGGCGAGAGGTTTGTAAGGTCCCTAAATAGCTTAATTTACTATGACTCACTATGCGACTTATGATGGTCTATGTTGAAAGCCACAGAATATGTCAATATTTGTATGGATTTTTTTCTTCTGTCATGTACAGGACTACTACTCCCTATTATTACTTAATATTACTGATATCTCCTCAGTGTTTCATGTTCTGTGTAGATGGACCTGGTCCAGATACGAAACAACTGTTAAACAGTGGATATGCATTGGACACCATCACATAGATTTTCCATATGAATTATCTAAATTGTTCTTCTGATCCTTCTCTGTCTCGAATAACCAAAATTGCATCATTTTGTAACTGTGGTTTTAGTTTGCTTGTTGTTTGGATGTACTGGGCAGTCTATTTTAGAAGCAGTACCAATCATGAACTTCATGATTATAGAACAGACAAAACCAGTATATCTCTTAATGTCACCACTACTTACAGTATTAAAAACATTTATAACATTGACATCAAAATCTAACACAGAGAAAATAATAAAACACATTTACCCGAGTGACAAAACAATAAAACATGAAATGTGAACAGTGATGGACTTAGATTATAGATTAGATTTAGATTATAACCTAAACATAGCATTTTCTAATTTTAATAAAAATTTTATGAAGTGGTCACGTTGAATGTTTTTCCCAACCATCAGGACTCCTATGGAAAAGGACTTTCCTTCTGCCTTTGTGAACTGCATTTATTTTTCTCTGTAAAAGCATCTTAAAGGTCCCATAGCATGAAAATGTCACTTTATGAGGTTTTTTAACATTAATATGAGTTCCCCTAGCCTGCCTATGGTCCCCCAGTGGCTAGAAATGGCGATAGGTGTAAACTGAGCCCTGGGTATCCTCTCCGACTTAAAGCTCAGATGGGCCAATCTGGAATCTGCCCTTTATGTCGTCATAAGGGGAAAGGTTACTGCCTCTTTCTCTGCTTTGCCTGCCGTCCACAGCTGCCCAGAGAATTTGGCCCGCCCATGAGGAAATAGAGCTACAACCATGGCCACAAGCTGGTCAAGGCCACACTCCCACCCTCCACCTTGCCCCCTCCCCCCCCCAATAGCATTTAAAGCTAGAGACACAGAAATGGCATGTCCTAAGGAAAGCTCATTGTGGGACTGGCTCTAGTGGCTATAATTCTGCACCAAGGCTGAATTTCTGGAAAGAGACTTCAGATACAGTATTAGGGGACCATTAAGGCCTATATAAAAGCATCCAAAAAGCAGCATGTCATGGGACCTTTTAAAAGTGAAAAGACTCAGTAAAACAGTTTCACTGTGCACTTCCAGGAACCTTGTTAATGAGGTGACCATTTGGAAAGCTTTATTGTGGCAGGATGCAAGGTTTCCCTGTTTAGTATACCAGTCAGGAACCATCAGTAAAACAAAGGTTGTATGAGATCTATGTATGTAATCATTGGTTGGTGTCTCCTAAAAGAAGACAAGGACAAGGTGTGTAGTTTGACCCAGATTCACTGTTAGGATGCAGTGATGCTAATGTTTTTACTCAGTCTTTTAATAGTCAGTGTTTGGCATTTTTAGATAAAGGGGCACCTGTGAAATCAAGCCTTCCCACTCAAAACAAATGTCCTACTGATGTTCTCCCTAGTGTTTTATTTTTGCAAGTTTTTGATTCGATAGGCCCCTGTATTGTAGAAATGTTTAATATTTCACTTTCAACTGGTGTGGCTCCCACCTTTTTTAAACATGCGGTTGTTGAACCAGCACTGAAAAAGCCCAGTTTGGATCCATCACAACCCAAAAATTACAGGCCAATATCAAAATTTTAATTCATGTCAAAATCTTTAGAAAAGGTTTCAGCAGAGCAACTTATCGCTTTCCTTGAGTACCATTACTTAAAGTCTCTAGTGACATTATGATGTTAGCTGACTCTGGGAACACACAGTTTGGGTCCTATTAGACCTTTCATCTGCCTTAGACTCCATTGAGCATACCATTATGATCAACAGACTTCACGATCTGGTTGGAATGTCTGGATCAGTTTAAAATTGTTTACGTCTTACCTTTCTGGCAGAACTTTCAGTGTTTTTGTAAACCAGATCATGTCGGACACTACAGGATTGTCATGTGGGGTACCTCAGGGTTCTGTTCTGGGAGCGATTCTGTTCCTTTTGTAAATTCCTTCTTGGACAGATAATAAGCCAAGTTCAGTGACATATCTTACCATTTTTATGCTGATGATGATATCCAGCTGTACTGCTCCTTTTTAAGGCTACTGAGCTCTACAAACTTGTGTCCTTGATAAACTGCTTTACTAGCATCAAGCAGTGGTTAAGTGACAACTATTTGCTGCTTAACCCAGATAAAACGGAAACACAAATTATTGCCCATGAAAGTAGCGTCCCACTGATTAAGCAGCATATTGGTGCTTTAGGCTCGTCTGTCCAACCAAAGGAATTTAGGTGTTGTTTTTTATTCTGCAATGTCCTTGACCCTCACTCCAAACAGTTAATTAGAAACTGCTACTTTGAACTCAGGAACATATCAAAACTTCGAACTTTGACGCAAAGGTTGAATTGGAAATGAAAAAATCATCCATGCTTTTATCTCACCGTTTAGATTATTGTAAGAGATTTTTTACATGTTTGAACAAGAAAGCGCTTTTCCGTCGGCAGGTTGTTCAGAACTCCACTGCGAGGCTTTAACTCATACAAGCAAAATAGCGCATATACCACCTGTTTTGGTATCACTTCACTGGTTACCAGTTCATTTTAGAATACATTTTAAAATTCTGGTCTTTACTTTTAGAGCCTTGCACAGACAAGCTCCTCCTAATATGTCTGACCTGATACAGCGTCACACTTCTTCCCGGTGTCTGAGGTCATCAGGTCAGATGTTGTTAGTGGTCCCCCCGCACTCATTTTAAAACCAGAGGGGATCCATCTTTTTAGGCAGTGGCACCCAGGCTGTGGAATGCACTGCCGCTCTCTTTACGTTGTTCAAATGCTGTTGATTCTTTTAAAAGCAGTTGAAGACTTGGCTATTCAAACAGGCTTTTAGTTAGACAAGGGCTTTTATGGCTGTCTGATTTGATGTATCTATGTTTTCCTTGTATTCTTATGTCTTCTATTTATCATATTCCAATTTATTGTAAAGCACTTTGTGATTTTTATCTGTGAAAAGTGCTATATAAATAAACTTTACTTACTTACTTACTTTACTTCCAATACTTTTTGCTAACACAAAAACCCCCAAATGTATTAAATTGTCAAATGTTCTAGATGACAAACTTTGTAATGAAATAGAGAAGTAGTTCAGGTTAATTGCTTGGTATCTTATAGTGACATGCTTCCAGTTTCATGTTTCTCATGTGTCTCGTTTCTGCTTGTAACTACTAGGAAATCCAAGCCACTTGGTATGAGAAGCTACATGAGTGGGAGGATGCCCTGGTAGCATACGACAAGAAGATTGACATGAACAAAGAAGATCCAGAGCTCATCCTGGGCAGAATGCGCTGCTTAGAGGCCCTGGGAGAATGGTATGTCAGTTGTCCAATCTGTGTTAGAATTAGCTATTCATTTACCATTATTAATGATGTTTTTTATAAAGTGTTACTTATTTACCTATATAAACACTTAAGAGAATCAGTATTAAAGTGCCCATATTATGAAAAAAACACTTTTTCTGGGATTTGGGGTGTTATTTTGTGTCTCTGGTGCTTCCACACGCATACAGACTTTGAAAAAAATCCATCCATGCGGTTTTGATTGAGATACGGTTTCTGAATGTGTCCTGCCTTCAGTCTCCGGGTGAGCTGTTCAAAATCTGCACGGCTTTCTACGTTACTAGCCGAAACGAGGTGGCTAACCGCAACCGTTATCATGCTAGCGCTAGCATGCTAACACTAGCATGCTAACACTAGCATGCTACCTTGTTCTCAATGGCAAAGCACTGCTACAACACACACAAGTTCACCATAATAATAATCACCATAGTTCATCTACAAAAGAACGACTTACATGTGCGCCCTCGTTTAGAAGTCTCCCAGCTAATCCTGCTTTGTAACTGACCGAAGTTGGAGAAACAACCTTTCTTTTACTGTCTATGGAGCTAGCTGACACGATCTACGATCTGAGCTACTGCGCATGTGCGAGTGCCATCAAAGATAGTACAGAAAAAGAAGAAAAGAGGTCTCACTCTGTAGCTAAAACCGAGACAAGGTGAAAAGAGGAGCTGCAGCAGTGAGAGAGAGAGCTGTGCAGTACAACAAAAATATGGTGTTTTTTAAAAATTAAACCATGTAAACCTATTCTGGTACAACCTTAAAATACAATTATGAACATGAAAATGAGCATAATATGGTGGCTTTAATGTTTGCTGACCTATATTCAATTTACAATTCAAGTTGGTTTTCTAAAAACATACTTCTGTGGGCTTTTTAGTATTAATGTGTTGTGTGATTTGCTGAAGTGATGAAGAAGAAATTAGTTTCTTTAGTTTTTAACCTTGGCTCTAATGGATGAAGAGATTGTCTGAGGTAGTAGACTTGCTGTGAGCTATTCCATCTCCCATTTTTTTATTTGCGTCGGCAGCCTATTCACTAATGAGTCCTGACATGGAGGCCTTTGATAACTGGGCAAAAAGAAAGAGAAAAGTTCCTCTGAGTTGACCAGAGTAATTTTACCGGGAAATGCATGAACAGGCATCCAACGGCAGTAAGAGGCGCCACCACTCCAATGAAACCTCAACACAGCTGAGGCTCAACATCATAACACCTGCCCACCTTCAAAGAAATTTTTTTAGAGAAAAGGAAAGTCACATGATCTCTGAGGGATCCAAATATGTAGAGTGTCACAGAGCTCATAACGCTAAGCAAATGTTAATTTGCTTATGTAACCTGCCTCCTTGTGCCATTGATGTACACTATAAACACATAGTCATTTCACAAAAAAAATTATTCCGTAGTTTTACAAAAAATTATGAGGCTTTGTGTTTATGTTTGTGTGTGGCTGGGTAAGCCTGGGCAGTTGACCAGGGTCATTAGTCAAAGGAGATCAGACAGAAACACTGTTCCCTGTTAAGGTACATGCAAGGGGATAATGGACCCGAGTTCTCAGTGATAATCTGCTGCTCAGAGTGATTTTTTTTTTTTTAGTGCAGTTGATGTTTTGTATCGGGCAGCTTTGAAGTAACTTTTGGTCTAGAATGTCCATCTTAAGTTTTGAAATTATTTAATCAAGGGGGTGAAACACTTAATGAAAAAATTAACTTTGAATTGGCTAAGTCATCACTGCTACAATGGTGAGTCATATTAGGGCCAATGTGCCAATTTGTGGTATTAATCTACCCCCCGTATTCTTTATCTGTCCAGTAAACTGTATACAATGCAATACGTGTTAGTGTTTTTCAAATTGTGACCACTAATTGTCTTTTTCAGTGGAGTGGGTTTGGGAAAATGTCCATTATTTTGAGATAACCCCTTTGACACAATCCATAAATAATGGTGCTCTTTTATTTAAAGAAAAATTGCATTTGCATTTTTGGTTCAGGTGATTTGGCCTCTTCGTTCTGTTAAAGGTCCCATGGCATGAAAATGTCACTTTATGAGTTTTTTTAACATTAATATGCGTTCCCCCAGCCTGCCTATGGTCCCCCAGTTGCTAGAAATGGTGATAGGTGTAAACCGAGCCCTGGGTATCCTGCTCTGCCTTTTGAGAAAATTAAAGCTCAGATGGGCCGATCTGGAATCTTGCTCCTTATGAGGTCATACCTCCCCTTTCTCTGCTTTGCCTGCCCAGAGAATTTGGCCCACCCATTAGAGAGAGACATCATGGCTTTCAAACGAGCAAAGTGGCAGTTGGTCAAGGCCACACCCCCACCCTCCACCTTGCCCCTCCTCCTCAATAGCTACAGACACAGAAATGGCACATCCTAAGGAAAGCTCATTGTGGGACTGGCTCTAGTGGCTGTAATTCTGAACCAAGGCTGAATTTCAGGAAAGAGACTTCAGATACAGTATTAGGGGACCACTAAGGTCTATATAAAAGCATCCAAAGAGCACCATGTCATGGGACCTTTAAGCCTCACATATCAATCTGCTGATTACAAGAGTACTACAATTTTATTTTTGACAAATATAAGTCAAGCATGCAGCTATTTTGGCATGCTGTGCTCTGGCAATGGGACCTGTGTGTCTGATGAAGCCACTTTTTGACTCCCCTGCAGAGCTTTCCTTTACAGACTTTGCAATTCTAAAAAACAAATGCCATACAGCTGATCTGTAAAAAAAAACAAAAAACAATAAGCATGAAAAGCAGTGTTACTAAAAAACTGTATTTCAAGGTTGGATTTGGAGAAGGGTTTTTTGTTTCAGTACATGTAATGGTCTTTTCTTTAGAAAACAGAGTAGATTTTTGTGAATTGATTACATTAAAAAACAACTGCATTCCATTTAGGTGAGCTGGTTCCTCTGTCCTGGTATTGTTCATGCTGGCTCACTGTCATGGCTTACTGGAACACTTAAAGGTGCTGTAGGTAGGATTGTGAAGATCCAGGACTTAGCAAAAAAATTTGAACATCAACAACTTCTCAGTCCCTCCCCCCTTTCCGCTAAAGGCCAAAACAGTCTCCTAAGCCCCTCCCCCCACAAGAGAATGGATGTGTGTGCATGAGCAGTGATTGACACGCAGTTAGACCCCCCCCCCCCTTAAAAGACTGTTAAATTAAGACATGCTAAATTAATGTCTTATTTTAAAATGTATTTTAGCAACTTCTCAATTGAAATTCCTAAAATGTGAATAATAGTTTGCGGAGTCAAATTATAACTCAAGCTCTTCCTTCTGCTGGACTCTCTGTTTGTCTGCTGTAGACAAACTCACATACACCCAGTGTACCGGAGCTTTTTGTACTTGTTGCTGTCATGTTATACAATAGCCAGGCAGCTGGAGAACTGCTTCACTTCACTGACCCCTATCCAAACCTGCCTCTCTCTTTTTATCTGTCTGTGCCTTCCTCCCTCTTTCTCTTCCTCAGTCTAATCTCGCTCCAGCTTCCTGCCTGTAAAACACATGCAACGGGTTTGATCTCCTCCTGGAAAATGCAGCACTGATTGTTGTTCATGAGGGATTAGTCTTGGTTAGATGCACTTGACTCTAACATGAACATTCATCTGTTTGCTGGGATACTTGATTTTATCAGGACTGTTACTGGACGGTACACTGATTTAAGATGTTCATCTTTAAGAACAAATTAAGAAATAAATAATGGCAGATGTAAAAGAAACCAGGTCTAATTTCTCCTCATCCTTGGCTGGAAGAGCTTGGCTATTCTGGTGAAGTATTTCTTCAACTGTTGTTTCATGCAGGAAAAGAAAATGTAGTGTCTTAACATGTAGATATTATCATTAGAACATGGACTTTAGAATAACCTTTTATCACTTGAGGATAAATACTAGACCAGTACAGGATAGCATTATTTTTCATTATTCACTATCGTCAAATTCATGTCAGCTAGTAATGACTCTATACCTTTAGTACTGCAGTGTATACTAAAGTACTCGGCACATGATTACCTGATTAGTTAGGGAACCTGATGATAGCTGCAATCAGTTCCTGATTCACTGATGTCATCACTGTGAACATGGGACTGAACAAATCCGGATCTGCTTTTTCTACTATCTGAAGCCTGTGGTTAATGTTTTCCAGGGGCCAGTTGCATCAGCAGTGCTGCGAGGAGTGGACGCTGGTCAGCGAGGAAACCCAGGCCAAGATGGCTCGTATGGCTGCTGCTGCCGCCTGGGGTCTAGGTAACCACTAAAAAGACTTCATATCATATATGAACTAACAATTGAAAAGTCAGCTGGTTTTTAAGAAAAGACTCAACAGTGCAATCAAACTGAGCAACAGTGAAAACAGTAACCGCTCTTGCCAAGTCCCCCTCACATAACCATATGAGAATGGTATCCAGTCATAATATTGACATATCGTAACGTGCAATAGTGGAGAAATGCAGGGACCACACTGCAGAAGCATCCTCTGAGGTTTGCGGTCTGTGGATTTGACTTTCTTAAGTCAGTTGTAAACCCTCAGACGAACCCAAACACCGTCTATCTGAAGACTCAAACCATCTTTTATTGTTGTAGTTGGGAAGCAAAATGTTGAGGTTGCAATCATTTAAATCCTATCAAGCTGAGGTGAAGTGTTGTTTAAACCAGCAGTGATGGGCTGCCAAACTTCAATCTGCTTCAGTCTTGCTAAGTTAGGTCTTAAGACATCCGCTAATTAGCCCTTTCAGTCATTATTAAATGCTTCCTGCTGAAACCAGTTTTTGTTGTTTGTTCCTCCAGGGCACTGGGACAGCATGGAGGAGTACACGTGTATGATCCCAAGAGACACACATGATGGGGCTTTTTATAGAGCAGTACTAGCCCTGCATCAGGACCTCTTCTCATTGGCCCAGCAGGTGGGTTACATTACCACTCATAAATACACCCAGTGGATAAGATTTCCCCCCATTTGATGTACATGAAGTCTATATTTTTAGAAAACATCTCATAAAGACATGCCACATGGGAATTTGCCTAGTCTCATGCTTTCTGGAATTTTCATTAGTCTTCATAGCAGGCTTTGAAAAGTTAAAATCATTGGAAACGATCTCTGTAAAGTAACATAAAAATTGCTTTACGCCTATTCCAGTCAGTATCAAATGCCTCCATCATCTCAGGCTTTTCATTAAAAGGAATAAAATGCACCAGTTTTTTTTTTTTTCTTCCTTTTACAACGTGGTACCTCCTTGGTGTGGAAATATTATGTAGAGCTATCGATTCTTTTTGTAATTGATTAATCTAGCACTTTATCGATAGATTAATCGATTAATCGGATAATGGTTTTTTTTTGCGTTTTTAAACAACCAAAACTAGGGGGAAAAAAGCTACATTTTCGGAAGAAAGCAACATTTGTATTGCCTACATTGCTTACATCTCTCAAAAAACTAAACATATTAAGTGCATTTAAGTGCCATATTACATTGTTTTTAAAGAATTTTTTTTTCAAATGATATCAACCTCAAACTAAGGCATACATTAAAATACACAAACATTACATTAAGTTGTGCAACTTAACTTTCAGAACTACAAGTTTCAACCTGAGAGTGATCTGTATATACAGTAGGCCTATATGTAAATATTAGTTATACTCAACCTATTTTCATTTATATATTTGATTATGTCACACAGCTCTGTTACACTTATGCTATTAGATCGTTGATCAGCTGTTTCTCCGTAGAGAGAGAGAGAGAGAGAGAGCGAGAGAGAGAGATGCGCAACAATCAGCTTTTTTTCCGAAGGGATAGTCAACGCGTCAGCTCTTTAGATCAAATTGTAGTCACCACTACATATTTTCTTGTCTTTGTTTTTGGTAGTTGTTGTGTTTGGTCTAGTTTCATCGTCCATACGACTGTTATTTACTTTTGTCGGGTCCGCTTCGTGGAATGGATGATTAAGTTAGACTCCATGTTTTCTGTTGAGATGCTAAAGCACTGACGTCGTGCTATTATCGTGGTAAGCTAGTTACATTTTGCAGTAGACATACTGCACAGAGTTTTAGTTTTAATTACGTTTGAAATGATTCCAAACTTTGGACACTTTCTGTCGTTTTCTCCAGCCTGTCTCTTCTCTTAGCCCCTCGCTATTTACGCTCTGGCACATAGACAGTGTCGCCAGCAGCAGACTGAGCCGCGTCTGTGCGACAGTAATAATGCTCCGTGCGGAAACACCGTCCGTCAGCGATACAACGTTGGTAACATTGATTTAACGAAGCTTCGAGGCAAGTCATTTTGCATCGAGGATTTTTTGTAATCGAATTATTCGAGTTATTCGAGGAATCGTTTAAGCCCTAATATTATGTAACTCTTGAAATTGTAAATCATCGCAGCATTCAGCCTCAAACAAATACAGATCCCATTCCCTCTGCTGTGTGCCTGTCAGCGAGGTCTGGTGGAGGTCAGGGTGGTGTTTTCCTCATTTGATGAAGGTTGGGATGTTAGATGAGCTCATGGCGCCTAGAGATGGATTTGTTCAAACTGGATGCCAGCATGTCCTATGGACACAAGCTCTAGCACTGACACCAGTAAACACCTGCTCCTCCAATTTCTCTGGACTCATCCTCCAACTCCCCTTTTCACCACAAAGCCCGGGAGACCTGCTCTTTGTGCCCCTTCATCCCTCCACAGCCACCCTCCCGTCTCTAATTTGGAGATTAGATCCAGGTGTGACCTATAGGATTCTACATCAGCTAAAAAGGGAAAGCAGACTTTTGACTATTGTCAACATTGAGGCAACTCATAATGAATGAAAAGAAATGAAAAGCAGATGGAGCGGGGGTGAAAGCTTAAATGTCAACATGAGCTCAGTCTAGTCTTCCGGATGTGGTTGGTAATCCTCGCACTTAGTCCTTTTGATTCCATTGGGCTGTTCCTTTCCTCCCTCTGTACCCCCAACAACCACACATGTGCTCCAGGAGTTTCAGCATGTGTTTTTGTGAAAGGGTTCAAGTTACTTTGCTTTATAAATCTCAGTGTTTGGTCTGTTCCAGCGATGATGTGTAGACACGGCAGTCGTGCTCCCCCCTGTAAAGCAGTCTGTGGCTGTGCCAATATTTGTGTTATATCCAGTCCTCCAGTGTGCATTTGATTTGTAAATTGTCTCGTGGTTTTTTTAAACCTTGAGTTTCCTTTAGCGGTTGATTTGGCCGTAACCATTTACATATAGGCCTCCATTTCACACTGTAATCATAAAGTAATCTCAATGGATTTAACCCTATTTAAATACATACAGTAAGTGCGACCTTTATGTAAGGGAATGGGAGATTGGGTCATAGTTTGTTTGTGCTGCCAGAAGCCAGACACTGCATTTATCAGGAGTCGTCTGGACTGCACATTTCCAATGAGGCCCCAGCACAGTATTTCAGGAGTAAACAGGACCATAACTGAGTGGAGGTTGTAAAGAAGCAGCCTCATTGTCACCTTGTCCCAACCACCCTCCCAAAACCCCTCCTCTTGTTGTGCATGCCTGAAGAGGTGTTTAGGCACGCCATTCCTCCTTTCCCTCCCCGCAAAAAATAATAATTGGGGGGGATTTGGTCTGAAACAGCTGTGTCTCCCGGCCTCACGAGATCTTCCTTAGTCATCCTCCCTTATTTTACCTTCCCACTAATAACAGTTCCCAAAAACATTGGCTGTAGAAGCCCAAGAAATCAGCACGTTTTCAGCCACACTACTTGTGTCCTTGTTTGTCCCTTTTGCTGCTCTGGATCAGGTTTTTCGCTCAATTACTGTTTTTCCACCCCTCCGGGTTCTCACTGGTGCTGGAATGTCTGCAGTATCCCTGAATTTGGAGAAGTGTAGTCCTGTTACGAAAAGTCAGGGAACTGGAAGTTTACAAATGAGTCAGTAATATACAGTAATACATACAAAAAAACGTGAAGGTATGAAAAACATTTTTAGGGCATGAAAGTACTCTGACAGTTGGTTGACCATTATGGAAACATTTGGGAATTTGCATCACAGTTATGGCAGGAACAGTGACTAACAGCCCCTGTTTTGAACTCTTCTTTATCCCTCGCCAATTCCTCTCCTTTTCTCTGAATGTGCATACAAAATAAGGCTGTCTTTTTAAAAGATACATCCACAGCCATGGTTACATAACTTTTACATAACTTTCACACATTTCCCTCTCCTCATAAAACACTCAGCAGTGCATCAAACCATTTTGCTATACAAGCAGGTGTTCTAGTCCTAGTTACATTAATGTGTCACTGTTGGCTGCACTTAAGTGAAAAGGGTGTGAGCAGCAAGCAATAACATGCCTTCGTTCATTTGTACAAAGTGTTTTATTCCCTGGGTTTAGTCCAATCCCGGCTGGTCCTGATGCAAGATGGTTTTAGGATGGTGTGACATTGTGTCATGGTACATTCTGGGGTCTTGCTATCCTTACGTTATTGAGGAAATGCCAATTATTGCTTTTTATTAGCTTTACTAAAGAGTTGAGTATTTTGGGGCAACTAAGTCAAAGGGAAACTTTGCCATTTTTCAACCAGCTTTGTGTGATTGCAGTGTGGTTAGTATATGCAGATGAACGTTGTTTGTCAACACAAAGACAAAAAGCCAGTTGAAAATCTGCAAAATGCACCATTCACGCCGACATTTATTTCATTAATAGATCACACTGTCAATTTTTGTTTTGTTTTTGTTTTTCATGTAGTGTATTGACAAAGCAAGAGACCTCCTGGATGCTGAGCTGACGGCCATGGCTGGAGAGAGCTACAGTCGAGCCTATGGGGTAAGTGTTCTGCCGAATCAGCCAAAATATTTAACGCATTGTATTCATGTGCAGAAGGATTATGCCACGGCAACACAATTTTATTAAAGTGATGATCTATAAAAGATTAAGTCTCAGATCGAGCTTCTTTAGAAGTCAGAAGAATAAATATTTACAGTTTCCACTGCTCCATTTTATTATCTATATATGTTGAATTATCCATCAACAGTTCAAATCTGAAGTTGAAAACCCAAACAGCAGTGTTCCTCTCATACAGATGTTGTCAGGTAATGTTATCATGATAGCCATTTGATCTTAGTTGATTTTGATTCACATACAATAGCTGTTGACCATGAACAGCAGACACTTCAGCAGGCATCTAGACTCTGAATCTTTGTACAAATGGCAGCCATAATCAAAGCCTCTATGTGGAAATTACCAACCTTTTCTGACAGATGCCGTAAAAGAACATCCAGTGGGTTGCAGAATGCATTCAATTGTAGATACTGATCAATTTACAAGCTTTAATGATCCTTTTTATATTACACAGAGGGGCCTTTTGCAACATTAATAATTGTGTGTGTGTGTGTGTGTGTGTGTGTGTGTGTGTGTGTGTGTGTGTGTGTGTGTGTGTGTGTGTGTGTGTGTGTGTGTGTGTGTGTGTGTGTGTGTGTGTGTGTGTGTGTGTGTGTGTGTGTGTGTGTGTGTGTGTGTGTGTGTGTGTGTGTGTGTGTGTCCGTTTCCCAGGCTATGGTGTCTAGCCAGATGCTGTCAGAACTAGAGGAGGTGATCCAGTATAAGCTGGTGCCAGAGAGGAGAGACATCATTAGGGATACGTGGTGGGAGAGGCTTCAGGTAACTACACACACTCTCTCTTATGCAACTAGAAATGTAAAGCAGATGCTGGAAAGGCTACTGTTACTAATGGGAAACATTACAAGCCAGACACCATACATTCAATTCAATTCAATTCAATTCAATTTTATTTATAGTATCAAATCATAACATAAGTTATCTCGAGACACTTTACAGATAGAGTAGGTCTAGACCACACTCTATAATTTACAAAGCCCCAACAATTCCAACAATTCCAGTAATTCCCTCAAGAGCAAGCAGTGCGACAGTGGCGAGGAAAAACTCCCTCTTGGGAAGAAACCTCGGACAGACCCAGGCTCTTGGTAGGCGGTGTCTGGCGGCCGGTGGGGGGGTGTGATGAACAGTGGCGATAGTAGTCACATTAATAATGGAACAGTGACTGGATGTAGCGGGAAGCTGCAGGGTTCAGCAGGACGCAGCATGACATTGCAGGGCATCGCTGAGCTCAGCAGGGAGTGCAGCAGGACCACGGCGACAGCTGCAACCAGGGTCTTGGTGCCAACGTTCTCCAAGGAAATACGCTGGGGGAAAAAAAAGCATAAGGACTCCGGGGAGTAAACTCCCCAGAAGCTAGGATTAGTAACAAGCATTTCTGGGACGGGCTGCACACAAATAGTAATAGTAATAGTAACAGTAATAGAAACAGTAATAGAAAGGGAGAGGAGAGAGCAGCTCAGTGTGTCAAAGGAAGGAAGTCCCCCGGCAGTCTAGGACTATAACAGCGTAACTATAACAGGTAACTAAGAGACACAGGTCATAAGGAGAGGTAGCTTTTCGGGCTTAGAACTCTCCCCCTGCGGATCTGGCTTGGCTGGCCTGCCTCCCTCTACTTTGTTATGTATTATTAATCTAACAATTATGAAGAGAAGCAGTTGGGCCAGTTAGGTGAACACTGCAACTCCTCACTCCCTAACTATAAGCTTTATCAAATAGGAGAGTTTTAAGTTCATTCTTGAATGAGGTGACAGTTTCTGCCCCCCGAACCCAGATCGGGAGCTGGTTCCATAGGAGAGGAGCCTGATAACTGAAGGCTCTAGCTCCCATTCTACTTTTAGAGACTCTAGGTACCACCAGTAACTCTGCATTCTGGGAGCGCAGTGTTCTAGTGGGACAATAGGGTATTAGGAGCTCTTCTAGATATGATGGTGCTAGACCATTTAGAGCTTTGTAGGTCAAGAGAAGGACTTTAAACTCAATCCTGGATTTACAGCAACGCCAAGCGGAGAGAAGCTAATACAGGAGAAATATGATCTCTTTTCTTAGTTCTTGTGAGAACACGCGCTGCAGCATTCTGGATCAGCTGGAGAGTCTTAAGAGACTTATTTGAGCAACCTGACAGTAGGGAATTACAATAGTCCAGCCTGGAAGTAACAAATGCATGGACTAGTTTTTCAGCGTCGTTTTGAGACAGGATATTCCTAATTTTGGCAATGTTACGAAGATGAAAAAAGGCTGTTCTTGAGGTTTGTTTTAGATTGGCATTAAAGGATATATCCTGATCAAAGATAACTCCTAAATTTCTAACAGTGGTGCTGGAGGCCAGCATACACACACTAATACCTCAGTGTGTGAGGATTTAACATATTTTCGATTTGTATGTTTATTTCTACATTTGAATTTAAATTTAAAGTAGATTTATAGAGTAGAATCATGTTGGACTCTGGTAAGTGTTATTTACTGTAGTTGAACAAACTTCAGATGAAGGTCAGTAGTAACTAAGTCAGAGATATGTTATTTATGTAGCCAAAACTAGCTACTTCAAATTAGTCTACTTATCTACAGAAGTCCTGTCTTGACAAAGAAAGTCACTTGAGCTACACTACGTTTTATAAATGAAGTGTTTTTGACACTGTGCACACTGCAGTGTAGAAGTGACCAACATTTGATTTGTTTGTTTTTTTGTTCACCTTCAATTCTGGGTGTATGTTTCTAGTCACATAGCAGGTTGCTTATATTAGACCAGTGATTACCAACCAGGGGTACATGTACTCCAGGGGGTACTTCTGCAGTTGTCAGGGGGTACATGGAAAGATTGAAGAGTAGCTTAACTAATTTGAAAAAATAGACATTATGATTTTATTAAAATATATCCACATATTAACATTAAGTCAACTGTAACACCTGAATACTACATTTTTGCAGTTATGGAAGAGTGTGTGCACTGAAAACTAGTTGGCAAGTGAGCACAGAAGTTTAAACAGGTAGCCAAAAGTAATGACTTAACAGTTCAAATGATTAGCTTAAAGTAATGGAAAAATGGTTAGAATTGTTTGCTAAAAGTAACGTTAATGGATAAAGGGTTGAAACATTCAGCTTCACCCTAAGTAGTAGTTGCTTAGTAGATTAGTAGTAGTATGATTGAATTTGATCACAGCGGTAAAACTAAGCTGCATGTTGATAAAGTGATATCAGATTTGAACCTCACAAAATTCACTTTGGCCACGGATCGTTTTGGACATTAACTGAAGGTTATGACCAAAGGTGAGCGTTACAGGGACAGTCAATGGACTTAAAGGTCACATATTATGCTTTTCCGTGTCTTCTCTCGTATCTACTATGTTGTAATGTTGGATTTTCATGTCAAACGTGGCCAAAACTTCAAATAATTAGTTAAATGTATTTTAGACAAATCCCTGTGAGCTAAAACGTTCAGATTTCCAACTATTCTGAACACTCCGGTTTCAACAGTTTTTTCTACTCTCGGCTATGTATTGTCATATGACATATGATTGGTCATCTGCTCCAGGTAGGAGCAGATGACTTTTTTATAAGCTACTGCGGTGTTAACATTGTCCGATGTAACTACATTCTAACAGCAGTAAACAACGTCACCTTGGCTGCCAGTGTTGTTAAATTCTCCCCAATTCCGGGTCACATTCCTGCTGAAACATGTCCGATTGGGTAGTGTTTGGTTCAGAAGCCTTTATCTAACGTTAGCATACTGCTAACTATTAAGTAGCTACATGCTAATGCGACATAGCTGTAATCTCGGCCAATGCTGGTCATTTCTCCCCAAATTCTGGTCACTTTACTGCTGGGACATGTCCGGTTGTGTAATATTTAGTTTAGAAGCCTTGATTGGCAATTTTTCATGGTCCAAAGTCCTGCTATATACTCCGTTGCAGTAGCTCCAGCTTCAACTAGTGAAACATGGAGCGGAGGCTCCGGAGATTCCAGGAAGCGCGCTGGCCAATCAGAGCAGACTGGGCTTTTTCGTGAGGAGGGATTAAAGAGACAGGCGTTCTTACAGAGCGTCTCATACAGAGGGTGAACAGGTGCAGCGGCCATGGGCAGTATGAGAAAAATGTGTATATATATATATATATATTAACATTAAAGCATGTAAACATGTTCTAGTACAAACACAAAATGCAAGTATAATCCTGAAAATGCTATATAATAGTTGCCCTTTAAAAATAAAATAAGAACATATTTGATTAAACTGTGGCCTTGCTTGCCATAGCCTGCATGAAATGACTCTTGTAGGAATATTTAGAAAAAGCTTGGCTTGTTTTGTGTAACCCACACTGTAATCCCATCCAAACTCTTCCTACTTCCTGACACTGATTAAGATTACTATCATTATCATCATTATTTGTGAATTACAATGTTGTACATGCTGTTAAATGAGACAGCAGGACGTGTGGAAGAACCACAAATCCACAAGCGATCAGGGAAAATTGTGGCACCCGCCAAGTCTTTGGATTTTGAGATAGATGCCATCCGATCTAAGATAATACTGTTCAAGTTCATCTTTTCCATGTTGGCCTTTTTACAGCTGAATCAAAATGTGATTGTTTGAAAGGTCTCATCCTTGTATGTGCATGTTGAGGGAAGAATTAAGTCAGACAGAAAAACCGTAAGCCATGATGATAAGCCATTGACCTGTGATACACCATTCCTGATCCCTTGGTATCCACGCCGCTTAGTTACTCTCAGTCCCTGTTGGCATTCCTGTCTCACATCTCCTGTTCAGATGGTCCGGACATCTTGGAAAATCCCCAAAACCTGTGTCACCCTTTTACCTTAACAACAGCCCAGGAAGATTGTATTTGTCTGAAGACTGCATATGCCTGCCCAGAGGGCTTTAGTATACCTTTTTCAAAGTCAAATTTTGAGTATTCTTAAAGGCTGTTTTTTTAGATGAACAGATGCAAAGTGAATATGTGTATGTGAATTTATGCCAGCCACATGGGTGTTCAAACATGAGTGACTGTCCATTATTTGCATTCCATTACTAATGCTTTTCCATAACATGGAAAAAGCATTAATCACACAAGAATACATTTCAGGGCGATGTAAGAGAAATATTTTGCCAAAGTTGAACTATTAGTCGGTGCGTGCATTATAGTATTTACATTGATATTTGTCAGCACCAAGAACTTGTCTAAGACAAGTTTTTGTTTTCATCAAAAAATTATTTTCCTGTTGATTCGTATTACCCAGCTGTTAGAAATGCACCTCACTCTTACTAATTTCTTTGTGACATTCCAAAAGTTTTCATAAAATTAGCTTGACCGTTGAAATGAAACCATTACACACACACACACACACACACACACACACACACACACACACACACACACACACACACACACACACACACACACACACACACACACACACACACACACACACACACACTTAAATCCCTGTGTAGTAAATTAAGATACTCTTGATCGTCTTTGACTTTTTCCATTCGTAACAGATGGAGGTTGGTTGGAGGAGGTATTTAGGATCAAGAAGGGTCTTCTTGAGCAAACAGACAGGGCCAGCAGCACCAGAGCTTGGTCTGCAATGCCTGACAGGTTTTTTCTCTCTAGTGATTTATTGGAGGCTGACCTCACACATCTGTCAGTTAGTCACTGTCCTGCTCCTTTCTTTTATACCAGTCTCTCCCTCATCAAAGGATTAGTGGTAGGGCAAAGAGTGTATGGAAATACTGCACCCCACTGCTTGTGGATAAATGTGTCAAAGTTCTTGCACTTCTAACCCTGTGAGAACTTTGGACTCTTAGCTGTAGGTTGCTGTTTTAAACTATTGATCTTCTTATGTTCCCTGCTCTTTTTTGGTGTCTCAGCTTCCACTAATGCAAATCATGGGACATATTTAACTTTCCTCCTAGAAAGAGTTGGGTTGACATCGGGTCCAACTTCTCTTGCTTTACTAATGTTCCCTGTGCTCCTCTACTCAAATTTACCCCACAGTTTTATTGGGCCTATTCAATATATTAACCCATTCTCTAGCCCCTTTAACAATATAATGGTCAAACAGTCACACATTGGTAAACTGTGGCAGAAAATTGGGTGGGTTTGAAATTGGTATACCAATGACAGACAGTGTTTTGTATGTTTGTTTTGGTATTTTTGCCCTTATTCAATACAGTGGTTCAAGCGGCAGACATGAAATATGGGTGACAAAAAAAGGGGGATGACATGCATGATCCATGGACATATTCAAACCAGGGACGTTGCGGTTACATGGTACATGTCTTAGACCACCTGTCCACCGTGGCGCCCCCAATAACATAGAGCTGTTCTTTTCAATCAAGTTGCTTCAACTGGATAATTTGGCACTTCCTTATAACTTCTCAGCAGGATGATGTCAGTAATCTCTTGCAGTTAAACCCAGACTAAACGTCTAATCACTGAACATAGCTTCTGCCAGATTCTACCTGCACTCAGCCCCTTATCCCATCATGTTAAGCCTACTTCAAAAACTGTAGTATTTAATTCTAGCCTCAGCTTTCAACGGCTCACAAAAAGGCTTGTCCCGACATACTTTTGCCATCTAAGGAATACAGCAAAAAAGGTTTAGATAAGGTCAACACTTAATGAAAAGGACTTAAACTTTGAAGTAAGTTAATTACCGCGCCAAACACAAAGATGGATTGTATTATCTGTGAAACTCTGCTAGTAAATCAGCACAATACTGATTTCAAGTCCTCATTTGTTTCTGCTAGTTGCCATGTAACCTAATATGACCCTTCCTTGTGGCAGTGTTTGCAATTATAATCAAGTTTTTGACTTTTTCATGAAATGTTAATATTATTTTGTCTACTCCCTGTTGATTTGCTTACATTCAAATCATACAGAGAGGATTATACAGCGCATGCTTTTTTTCATCAGAGCCGGATTACTCCACTGTCTGCCTGCCCCTTCAGCACTGTGTTATACCACAATGATGATGTTGAGGGTTAGAGGATATTTAATAGAGAAAATCTGCTAATGGTACTTACAAATATATGAATACAGCATACTGTTTTTCTGGCACATCAACCTGTACTCACATGTGGACAATGTTTAAGACAGGGACCCCTGGTAGTAATACTAGCCCCCTTGGATTTCTTCTGTACTGCTCTCTCATGTGTGTTCATTCTCTTGAGTTTAACGAGTGGGTTCTTCTCTTTGAAGGGAACAACAAAAGGGTAATGCGTTTAACCGGTCTGATCCTTGTGATTTTTGGTGTGTTTTCCTCTAGGGTTGTCAGCGTATCGTAGAGGACTGGCAAAGGATCCTGATGGTCAGATCACTTGTCATCAGCCCCCACGAGGACATGAGGACTTGGTTGAAGTATGCCAGCCTCTGTGGCAAGAGCGGCCGCCTGGTTAGTACATTGACATATTTGTACAAAGCCCCTCAGTATTCTCCGATCTGACCCCTGATCATGCATAATTAATTAGAATCCTGGAGAAATAGATCCGAGTTGATTAAATCAGTATGGTCAAACGGAAAAGGGAAGTCAATCACAATGTTAGAAACCTGAGACTGCATATCTGCACAATTTAAGTGGTGCAATTTTCCATCCTTTACCTCACTGTTGTTCTAATTGATTGCAAGGGATGGCAGACAATCGGCCAATTTTTCCTTCTACACACTTGCATTTCAACACACACACACACACACACACACACACACACACACACACACACACACACACACACACACACACACACACACACACACACACACACACACACACACACACACACACACACACACACAGAGCTCTGACAGCATCTAGCTAGACACCGTAGCCTGGGAAACAAAAAACACACACACACACACACACACACACACACACACACACACACACACACACACACACACACACACACACACACACAGAATGCCAGAATCCCCAACTATGATGTAACTTAAAAACGAATGTGATTGGCCAATGTCAAACATAAAAGGAAATGTGATTTACAAGGGGGAAAAAATGACCACACTAAGACTTTGTCTTTCTTTGTCTTGTTGTTCTCTCTTTACAGAATCTTTAGCACTTACTCATGCACTGATCTATTTTATTTTTCACTCTTTAAAATAATAAAGAATCTTAATCAAACCTTATCAAGGTAGAAGTTAATCATGCTTGTATTGTCTTGGGGTTCCTAAAAACCTTCTGGTTTCTTATTAAACTGTAAACCTTCTGGCAATTAATTTGCTCATTTTGCCTCTGTTGCCTTCTTAATCCCTGCAGGCACTGGCCCATAAGACCCTGGTGCTCCTTCTGGGTGTCGACCCCTCCAAGCAACTTGATCACCCGCTGCCCACAGCCCACCCACATGTCACCTACGCTTATATGAAGTACATGTGGAAGAGTAACCGCAAGGTAAGCGCAAGAGTGTTGTGTTGACTCGATGGTTTATAAATAACATTTTGTACATTTTTGTTGTTGCTTTTCTATAATTCATATATACTGTGAATGTCATCATACGTGACAAAAGTACAGGTAGTGCTTTATAAGGATGGACCGCAAAGGGCAACCTATCAGCTTTTAAAGAGTTCTGATGGTTATTACTTGTATTTGGAAGTTTTTCGTGCAACATTAGGCAACAATCAGAGTTTCAAATATGCCAGATAGGGAGGGTTTAAATTACTGCAACATTAGTGACATAAATGGCTAATTAATTTAACACTGTGGGGGAAACAGCCTGAGAAACATTAAAACCAACAAACTACATCTGTAAAAAAGAAAATTGAAATTGCAACCAGCCTTGTGATTGTATAGTCAAACTTAAATAATCAGTCCCACCAGGATCTCAAAGGTGTTTTGTGATTATTAAAAATGAGGTAAGTTATATAATAATAGTTCCACATAGATTTATATTTAGTGTAGTAGGTTCTCTTTAGATAAAAAAGCCTCTGAAAAAACAAACATAAATAATATAACAACATGAAATTGAAGCTATAAATAGCATATGTTTAGTAAACATAATAATGATAAAATATATTTAAAAGAAATCAATTTTTAATTTGTATTAGTTAAAATTCACGGTAAACTTGAAACATAAAATTAAACCACCCTTCTTTCCACAATGTAATGAGCACTGGCTGTTATATTAATTGGGAAATTCTTGTAATATTAAGTGCATTGTTGTATATGTAGGTAGCTAGCCAAAACGTTAGCTATTATGTTACTGATGGTTAAGTCAGCATTAAGAATTATTTGCTGGGATTTGATTGAGCTTGAAAGCAGCACCTGCCCAACAAAAATCTTAATTGTTAACATATTTGTTATGAAGTTGGTTTATTGAGGTTGAAGTCAGAATTCTTTTTAATTGGGCTCCTAACAGCAGCTCTGGATTGTAAACTTATTGTTTATATAGGGAAGGGAATATAGGGAAGTGTTGTTATTAGTGAGATTTTTAAGTTTTCTTCTGGGTTGACATATCTGACAGAGTAACGGTATTTAAAAAACTGCAGCCCCTCCACAAATACTGAGTTTGGTTGAGTTTGCATTCATTATTTTGAATCTTGTAAAATGTTTGTTTAAAGCAGTTGAATAAGAAATTCATGTTGGTTAGTTTAAAACAATCTAAAAGAAATGGTCAATTATAGTGTGATTAAAACTCAATATTTACATTATTTACAGTACTTGATTTAAAGCTGATATGTGAACAGGTACACAACCTTATTTGTTTAACAGTAATTTAATGTTACTGCGAACCGTCACAGGAAGTGCTTTTATTTTGAAGTAGCCTACACGGAAGCTGTCTGTTGTGTACTCTTGCTAGCTTACTGAGATGAACGTGAGACGCTAGATGCAAAACATGTCCGTCAAGCTTAAGTTGTTCACTTTCTTGTTTGTAAAACTGCAACATATTGAACAGTAAATGTTCACAGTGAAAGACAAGCGTTTTTGGTCGTCTTTCGAAGCCATTCCGTTACATGTAGGGACTCGGTCTTGTGTAACTTCTGAGAGGTTTAAATCTTCCTGGATAAAAGCCTGAGACGATCACTAAAACTAACTCAACTATTAATGTTTTTGTTATTAATCTTTTTTATCCATGGCAACAGTGCATGAAGTAAGCCTCACTTAATACTAGTACTCATAAATCTTAGTGTTTTGTTCTGAACGATTAGTGCTTTCTGCAGCAGACCACCAAACTTCCAACTACCAGCAGTGGTGACCTAAGATTATACTGTAGGTTTCAAAGTACATGTCATCAGAGCAGCCTGGGATTGAAGTGCTCTGCCCTGTGCCATTTGTCTACCACACTCACACACACACACGCCTATTCACATACGGTATATACACCCCTTAACACACATAAACACACCCACATTTATTGCCAGGTGTTGAATAGTGTTTGTGGCTCCAGAGTGCAGATCTCATTAGGGGACTTAGGTAAGCGTGAGCGTAAAGCGTTGCTGTTGCTCGAGCCAGCTGCACTGCTCACCAGACAAATCTGAATATATAAACACACATACACACAGCTGGAAAGGACATATCCACTGTCCTTCACTCATCACACTTGCCATTAATGGGGTGCTATTGAGGGAAACCCATGCAATAGTGGGTCATCTATCAGGTATAATGGATAAGAAGTAAATCACCTACAAAGCAGAGCCTGAGCAGTTTCTGATACAGACAAATTCTTCAGTAATTTTTCTAATAACTGATATATCATTGTAAAGGGTAATCATACATGATAACCTTTCTAGAACTTAATTAAAAAAAGATCCAAAATGCTGGCCATAGCAAATATGCAATCTGGATCTTGTCTCATGCTCACAGTATATCTGTGGACAACACCCCAAATCTGTGCAAGTTGCATGGCATGAAGTACAGGTTGCCTCTACTTTATTCAGATCAGACATCATGTCACAGTCATAAAGGTAATGTAAGTTCAAGTAATAAAGAACAGTGTAACCATGACAGCAGAGGATGTTTCCCAGTGAGCCACTGGTGATTCCAGAAACACTGATATGGAAAGAAAAGAATGCTCATTGTTGTTGGGCTTGACTGCATTAGACTGGACAGTCGGCTCTGTAGGAGCCGTAACCGAATGACAACAAACAACATGTAGTTGTGCCACTTCTATCAAGACAGGCAGATAAATATAGTATATTATTTTGCTAGTCAATTTAGCACAATCGGTTCACTGTTTATCACAAATCACTTGCTTGTATTTAATTCAAAGGGGTTTCAGAAAGGACCAAAACAGACAAGCGTATTGCTCTAAATGACATAGAGTCTTTACCTGCCGTTGATATTTGTTTTGTATTTCTCCAGATTGATGCCTTCCAGCACATGCAGCACTTTGTGCAAGGGATGCAGCAGCAAGCCCAACACGCCATCGCAGCCGAGGACCAACAGCATAAGCTGGAGCTCCACAAACTGATGGCTAGGTCTGTACTTTTCTGAAAGCACAGTAGCAGCAGCAGCTCACCACCTAATGAGCCTTTTTCACGGAAAACTTTTTCCCATGTCACAGTAGGGAAAGCACAGGTGTAAATAATAAAATTAATGATGGCTGAATTCCATTTAGCTGCTTCAGTTTCAGGGTCCTGGTATTGTGCATGCTGGCTCACTGTTAATGCTATTAGTAACACATGTGCTTTTCTTATTTACTATAACAAGTCTAACTTTCTGCTGTGAAAAATGCCTATGGTAGATATCAAGTGTCTACATACCCAGCATGCAGACATTTTCATTTTTAATGACGGATGGTCCAAAATGCAGCTATAATTCCATAATTTTCCCTGTCATTTCATTAAGATAACTTGCAAAATATGAGTAAACATTAAAGTGCAAAACAAATGATAGCTATGATCTGATCTCCATCAAAGGCTTACTTCAAAACTTATTCAAGTACTCTATTCAGTAGACTGGTAGGAAAACTGGTAAGGAAACTAACTTGGTACTGGAAAATTGTCTCAGTCCGATACTTATCTAAGTAGTTTTGACATTATTTCTTGATTCCTCATCCGGGCGCGCCAGAGACTGATCAGTACAACCTTGTGGTCAAATACATTTGAACAGAGCCAAGTGACATCTATAAACTATGTTGCCATAAAGTAAATGTAATTGGAGATCAGTCATGTAGGCTAGATTCAGAAGTAGCATGTATGAGGGGAGTAAGTGAATGTAGACAAATAATGGAGATGCTCTTCTTTGGAGGATAGCTTTCAGTGAACAGTTCTCAGCACCCGCTGCTTTTAACTGCTAACCTAACATAGACATGTAACCATTTAAAGAAAGGTGATAGTAATTGCATTCAATACAGCAAGCAGTTTGAGTTCCTATTACAGAAGGACAGAAGGAGGGGAGCAAAAAATCATCAAATTAAATGTTGAAACTTAAATGTAGTAGCTTTACATGGAAAGTCTTCTTATTTCATTACATGTAATATTTAACCAGTACAAGTATTGAGATAAATTGAATAAACTGCATGCTTTGAAGAAAACTCCCAATTGTATCTCTTCAGATGGATGCACAAATAAGGTTGACTCCATCTCTTTCGTTTCTTGGTACATATCACTAGTGAAGCTTCATAGGGAAAGTCAAATTCACGCAAAATAATGCCATTTTGTCATTATGCATTTAGATGTGGTTCAGTAGTATTTAATCTCAGAAGTACCTCTGTGCCAGCCTCTATACACCCACTCCAGCACAATTGAGAAAACAAAAAGCAAGTTGTAAACACACAGGGTTGTGAACAATGTGTTCTGCTTGTTTTCCATGAGCATGACCTGATCTGGCATACCACCTTTTTTTTTACCAGTTCATTGGCGTCTTGAATTGTGGTCTTTTTCAAAGCTGTCCAAATTCTCTGAATGTCTCACCTCAAACCTCTCAATAAAATGATCCCTTTTGGCAGTTTGTCAAACACAGCTACTTATCACAACCCAACCATGGCACAGTGCCTACAGGTATCACAGACCAGGTGTGTCTCTTCCACTCTGCTGCTGGTTTGCACCTACACCTCTTTGACTGTCCACTATCATCAACTCACCTCCTTGTGGCATAAGATGCAGTGTGAAGACTGTTTCAAGCAGTTGTCAACACAACACCAGATTTTTTGGAAAACGTGACATTTAAATAATGCAGATTTAGGGGATTAGAGAATGGAAAGTTTTGTATTTCCCGAAATAGCTGGGAATGACTTCAAAGTCTTAAAGAAGTTGTTTGCATGCTCTTGTGGGCTCATGGAAATATTTGAGGAGGATGTCTAAAGCTGTCTCATTTAGGTTTGAATGTTGGCTGCTTACTTGCGCAGGAGAGAGAACGATTACTTTTTCAATTTGACTGCACTGCACTGTGTATCGTGTTGGTCAAACGACTCAAAACAAGCAAGGGCTGCCACCTGGAAGCAGACGGGTATACTCCTATGTACAGTAAATCATACGGTCGTCTCATCTGGCCTTGTGCACAAACACACACCAGTCATGTGCACCCCCCATCTCATAAATCATACATGACAACACACAAGCGTGACAACAGGCAGAAGGGGCTTTTGCATCTTTCAGACAGTGACTCTGTCTATCTGAGGAATGCATGTTGGGGAAAACACCTGTATAATGTCAGTCTGGACAGGTCCTCTCCAGACGTGCTGACACACTTTCGTGAATGCAGGTCAGCTGCATGGTATGGAGCACACCTAGACTGCTCAGTCAGACACACAATCACATGGAGGCCTCCACTCTCTCTCTCTCTCCAAAGAATACAGTGTAATTTTACTGCTATTTTACTTAAGATTAATAACCCTGGTTTCTCCTTTCCAAAAAAAACAACCACAAAAAACATGTTTCAATGTCCCCAAACACCCCATCCTCCTCCTGCTTCTTCCACAAAAGTTTAACCTGGCAGCACGCTGAACCCAAACTGTACGCTCACATGGAAAAGCACTCAGAAGAAATTACGTAATCCTGAAAGACAGTTTATTGGAGCTGCTCTGCAAACAGTATTCAGACTGCTGGTAGATGGGTCGACAATACAGTGCTTGCCAGTTTCTGGCAATTAGTTGTTTGTACATTATACTGTATGTCTTGGCCCCGCCAAACACAACTAGTTTGACTATTTGCCTGTAAGCATCTGTGTTTGTGAGGGTGATGGATTGGTCCTCCACATGGATGCCACAGAACTCACTGTTGAGTTAAATTAAAGGAAAAGTGGATTGGATAATTGAAAATCTCCAGATGGGATCTGAGAACCTTAGAGCACATAAATGCACTGCTGCTATCAGTAGTGATACTTTTGATGAATGCCTGCGTGATATCCAAGTCTTGTATCATTATCTCACTCCTTTGTAATGGACTGCCCTTGGGATGTACTGAATGTCACTGCATACTCTATAAGCAATAACAACATAGGCATGGTTGTAAACTCATGGTAATGTTTCTTTTTGACTTGTGCCTTTATTTCCTCTTTGCTAATGTTGTCATGTAGTCATTGAATAAGTTACTGCCTCGGTAACTTTTATGGTCTCAAAATTGTTTTTCTTTTTCTTGTGATCGGCAGAAAATGTCAGTGTTTTTATTATTTACAGAATACATTTCAAGTGCTTGTAATCGGAGCTTCATTGATTGGGTACCACTTCATTGTTAGGGTGCAGTTTTACACATGTTGGTTGGAGACTAATAAGTCAAATAGCATATGCTACACCAGGTTGGGCAAGTAGAAATGTTAAATAATATTTTGGTGGGATGAAAAGTGGGCATTTAAATGATCATTTTTCCTTTTTATGTAGATGTTTCTTGAAGCTGGGAGAGTGGCAGCTCAGTCTGCAGGGCATCAACGAGAGCACCATCCCCAAGGTTCTGCAGTATTACAACCACTCCACTGAGCATGACCGCAACTGGTACAAGGTCAGTATCTCCCTTTTAACTCTAACCTTTCACTTTTGACTCTCTGCACGCAGTTAAATCCCAGCTTTGTCGGCAGGAGGTTGCCATGATGCTGATGTGTCACCAGGAAAACTTTAGAACCCATTTATTGCCCTTGTACCAAACATGTCATAACATTGTTTTGTTTTTGTTTTTTGTCTGTGCACGGCTCATTTATTTTGCTCATCAGATTGTTATATGTGCCTCTTCTGATTCATTAGACAAGGTTTCCGCGGGGTCTTAAAAAGTCTAAAGTCTAAAATTTAAAAATCAAAATTTTAGGCCTTAAAAAGTCTTAAAGTGATCATATTGTGCTTTTTGGCTTTTCCCCTTTCCTTAATTGTGTTATATATCTTTTTGTGCACGTTATAGGTTTACAAAGTGAACCTCCCCAAAGGGACTTACCATCTCCAACAGAAAACACTGTTCACAAACTGCTCCAAACAGCTCTATTGTAGTCCAGCCTTTACTTCCGTTACGAAGTGAGCATTATAACGTGTGTCACTTTGTAACACATGTTATAATGCTCACCTAGCTGCTAGCGTGGCACTCCCTCATACTCCTCAACTGACTAGCTAGCAGTACTTACTGCGCATGTGCGACTCACAACAAAGATGGAACAGAAGTGTGATCCCTCACTCTGTAGCTAAAACGGAGAGCTCAACACACAGGGTGAAAAGAGGAGCTGCAGCAATGTGCAGTACAACAAATATATGGTGTTTTCTGAAAATTAAACCACACAAACCTATTCTGGTACAACCTCTAAATACAATTATGAACCTGAAAATGAGCAAAATATGAGCACTTTAACTTTGCTGAAGTATTGTGTTAAATCATTTTTTAACAGGTCTTAGGTTTTTAATTCTGTGGTGCTGTAGTTCTTTCTGTCGCTATCCAAATATAATTTGCTGTATTACGACTACAAATGAGACCAACATGCAACTTATTTTGCAGCCAATCTAGACACCAGTCCTATGTATAATGCCAATGAGGAAATTGGGGAATTGTTTCAGACTATGTTTCCGGACTCCGGATTTTTTTTTTATGTTGTGATATACTGTAGGTCTTAAATTTCATTCATATTGGTCTTAAAAGGGTCTTTAAAAGTCTTAATGACTTGGTGAAACCTGTAGAAACCCTGATTAGAGATATGAGGTGATGGAAGAGCTGAGAACAACACTGCCTTTTCTTGTCCGTGCCTGTGCTGCAGGCTACAAAGATGTCACGATATCCACATACCCCTCTCCCCATCCATCCTCACCAACAGCAACTCTTTGGATCAGTTGAATGTTTGGATGAGAATAATTACAACCCCCCGGGAGAAAGCTCTCCCTCAGTAAACTGGAAAATTTCATCATGAACAAACGTGCAAGTCATTTCCAGTTGCCTTTTCTTAGAAATCCACTTTCACTCAGTTTGTACCATCTTTCTGCAGGCCTGGCATGCCTGGGCGGTAATGAACTTTGAGGCAGTGCTGCACTACAAACACCAGAACCAAGGACGTGACGAGAAGAAGAAGCTGCGACACGCTAGTGGTGCCAGTGCTAATAGCGAAGCCAGCAACAGCGACAGCGAGGTCGACAGCACTGACCACAGTCCTGTGCCCTCACCCGGCCAGAAAAAGGTCAATGAGGTGAGAGTCACAGAGAATGAAGCCCTCTACACACCCATCCTCATCGGCCATTCAGTGTTCTCCTCTTCTCCCAGTCCAACCAAGGTAGAAACAATTACTCAGACAGCATCATTTTAAAGATACAACAACAAAAATACACTGCAAAAATTCTATCAATATTTTTGCATAATGCTTGCTGTAATGATAGAAAAATGACAATGACCTGTCCAGACCTTGCCATCCCCACGTACAGTCAACACCAACAGTGCAGTATGTTCTCCAAAATAGCTTTTTATTTATTTTTTTGCATTAAAAAGCATCTGCCGTGTGCTGTCCCTCCACAGGACCTCTCAAAGACATTGCTCCTCTACACAGTTCCTGCTGTTCAAGGTTTCTTCCGCTCCATTTCCCTGTCCAGAGGCAATAACCTGCAGGACACACTAAGGTGAGTTAAATGACTGTAACACACATTGGGCAAGTAGTCCAAACAAACAGTACCCATATTCATGGAAACCCAGCAGATGTGTTGTGTGGGGATAGGAGGACCTCTAGTGGTTGATTGTGATTGCGCTATGTCATTATCCTTAATAATCAGGCAAGAAAAGATTCAGATTGAATTTAGTCTTTTATTGTTTGCATTGTTCAGGGTTCTGACTCTGTGGTTTGACTATGGTCATTGGCCTGAGGTGAACGAAGCCCTGGTGGAGGGTATCAAGACCATTCAAATAGACACCTGGCTCCAGGTTAAAACACACACACACACACACACACACACACACAATATTTTATTTTTCACCGGTTACTGAGTTTTTATTTCGGTATCATTATCGTTCTGCCTGTGCAGGTGATCCCTCAGCTCATAGCTCGAATTGACACTCCTCGAGCCCTGGTGGGTCGCCTCATCCACCAGCTGCTAACAGACATCGGACGGTATCATCCCCAAGTAAGTCTGCTCACACTACTCACTACTGCTGGTGTTGTTTCACAACAGAACCAAGAACACATTTCCTATGGTAACTTAAAGAAGTACTGTCAGAAATTGTTGGATTGTTCGGTGTTCCCCTCCAGGCTTTGATCTACCCGCTGACTGTGGCCTCCAAGTCCACCACAACAGCCCGCCACAATGCTGCTAACAAGATCCTGAAGAACATGTGTGAACACTGCAACACTCTGGTTCAGCAGGCCATCATGGTACAGAGATTTAATTGTTTCTATTTATCATCCTTAAATTCAAAAAGGTTTGTTCTTGTGGGTAAAATTGGTACTTCTGTTTGTCTGTTGTTTGTAACTGTAGATCAATTAACCAAGAATGTTTTAGTTTTTTAACCTATCCTGACATGAATTATTAGGACAAGAGCTCCTCTTCCTTATTTTTCTCCCACATTCAAGTTTAGTCTTTGGTCCGATTAAAAAAAAAAAGAAAGTTGCAGTAGAAATGTCTGTCAATCTGAATCAGAAAATCGCAACTGCTTCCATTGCCACTAATGTATACGGTACTGTAAAAAGGCTCTGAAAAGAATAAATTAAGTCCTGCCGCTGCTGCAATGCAGGTATTTGTGCTTTCTGGGTTGCACTGATGTGTTGTCTGTTGTCTGAGGGATCAGATACTTAAAGTAGTTTTTCTCCTTATCTCTTTATAAATGTCATATTTGTCATCTAGAAAGCTTAAAGTAATCCAAAATGTAGATACTGTATTATCCATGAAGACCAGATGCCTGATATCTTATACCTCTGAGGTTTAAGGGGCAGTATCAGAAAACCATCTGACCTTTTCATCTTTGTTTTTCTTCATCCAGGTGAGTGAAGAGCTTATCCGAGTGGCCATCTTGTGGCACGAGATGTGGCACGAGGGCCTTGAAGAGGCGTCACGTCTTTACTTTGGCGAGCGCAACGTCAAGGGCATGTTTGCTGTGCTGGAGCCTCTACATGCCATGATGGAGAGGGGACCACAGACCCTCAAAGAGACCTCTTTTAACCAGGTGCGTGCCATCCCATAATGGGGTTGACTATAGTCTTGTTTTGTGCAACACCACAAACTAAAGCGTCTTCATGTCTTCTGTTCAGCATAGATTAAAAGTTGCACGGCAGCCTTGTTGTGTGCAAAAAATGAAACCACAAATTAAGCTGTGGTTTTTTTATCTGTTGTTGTGGCATTCAGTGGAAACTCGAATACAAATTCACTAAAGGAACATTTACTTCCTGAGAGGTGGAAAAAATAATGGGCTTTATATATGTACTTGAATTACATCTGTTATTAGATATTTTTCTGTTGATTAGTGTAAAAAAAGCATCATTAAATCAAATCTGTTAAACAATGGGTTCATATTTTTGTAGGCATTGTAAACTTAACTCTGTATATTTAATCACCACAAATTAAGTGTGAGTTTGTACACAGGACAACTGACTTCACAGCCATAAGTCATGCCAGTGACCCAAGCTCTCTGTTCAGTTTCCACTCAGGCTGCCGATGCAGATGTGCGCTATTAAAAACAAAATACTTACTGAAATCCTGGATTAATCAAGTTGGAACAGTGATGTTTATTGCCTTGACATTCAGTTTTATAGTCCTGCTTTGGCAAACCATATTCGTTTATTTGAATGAGTCATTGGACAGGGACAGAGTGCGTTTGTCTTACTCCATTCTACAGGCTTACGGCAGGGACTTGATGGAGGCTCAGGACTGGTGCAGGAAATACATGCGCTCCGAAACGTGAAAGACCTGACGCAGGCCTGGGACCTCTATTATCATGTATTTAGACGTATCTCCAAACAGCTGCCACAGGTGAGTGAAACTATAGAGTCACTGCACTGAATCTGTTGTACTAGTTTCGTATAAACCTCATTATGCGATTACTGTATGTACATGGACGTAATACTTTTAAGGCTCCTAAATTAGAGCAGACATCCTACTAGTTCTGCATTCCTATGTCCATTCCAATCTCTTATCAGATGTGATGAGTAAGCAGCATGAAATACATACAGCAACATAATAACATGCTGGGAGCATTTTATTCCTCCTCTGGGCATTAACATAGAAATAAACATTCTCCATAATGCATCCAAACAGCAGACCTAGAGCAGGTTGAGGCTGTAATAAGGCAACCATACATCAACATTCAGAATTTGCCGTTAATGCCGTTTAAATCACTGATGATTGAATGCAAACCAGCAGAGAATTCATTTATGATAGACACACAGAGTGATTTATTAAACAACCAATGTCTGTAACATAAGGCACTGTTGACAGGAGCTGTTTTGCCAGTGCAGTGCAGTTTTTTTTTTTTTTTTTAAACACAAATCAGACTTACAAACTAATGGTCTCTTCTCACCTCATCAACTTTCCATGCAGCTGACCTCCCTGGAGCTACAATATGTGTCTCCAAAGCTGCTGATGTGCCGGGACCTGGAGCTGGCAGTACCAGGAACTTATGACCCCAACCAGCCTATCATCCGCATCCAGTCCATCGCCGCCTCCCTGCAGGTCATCACCTCCAAGCAGCGCCCACGCAAACTCACCATTATGGGTAAGATTAGGAGAAAATTGCACAGGCCTCGTGGCACTGAACCCATTATATTAGGAAAATAGATTAAACAATATCTGAGGAATCAGAGTTGTATGCTTTCAGCAGGCGTGGGCCATCGCATTAGTTTTACCCAAAACACCAACAGCTCCAAGGCCACTATTCATTTTGAATTCATCAGTCATGGCAAAGTCTTGTGTTAAACCTGTGATTAACTTAATACACAATAAATCCCACCACACACAAAAAACTACTTTTTAAAAAACTAAATAGCCGGGGAGCTCACGTCATGAGTCATGTATTTCTTTTCTGATTCTATCCCGAGAGAAATTGTGCATTTGTCAGGAAACCTCTTCCAACACCGTTCCATTGGCAATAATTTGAATACAGAAATAAATAATTCTGACATTTTATCCCCTACTCGGCTTTTTGATGTAAAATACAAGACCGAAGTGTTTCTAAAATGGTACAGCACTGTAAAGTCACCTTGTCTTGAAGCCAAATCCTCAGATTATCAATCACAAATGGTTCACTCTACTTCACTCTTTTCCACTGCACAATGTGATACCTTGTTCTGATGTATCCCATCAGTGTTACACAACGTACTCTGTAAAAGATTACAGCCAATAAATCAACTGACCTCTGGAGCAAGACTACAGATTAAGACCTGTCCCCACTGCAGGCTGCTTAGATTTACTGTCAGTGCTCTGTCCCCCCTAGTGACACACAATACATTGCTTATTGGGATTGTCATTAGGAGCAGACTGAGGACAAAACAGAGACTCTGTCTTACTCGTTCCACTGGAAGAATCAGTTCACTCCATTAGAAGTAGTATGCTAATTACAGTGAAATCAGTGTAATGTGGTCTGTTGAGAATACTGAGGACAGTATAAGATAGTGGAACAATTAGATAAGTTACATCATCTGTACTTCAGATGAGTTAAATACATTTTCCTCACTGTCATGCTGAAAACTTCATTCTGCATAAGAGTTCATCCAGGTCATAGATACATATTTTCCAGTTGCCGCAGTCAACAGAACTGCATGTGAACTTCACAAGGTACTTTCAGTATGCATTTATAAAGGCATGTGTTTGTTCTGTGGGGTTCTTTTCCATGGCAGAGTCATTATAACACAACCCCTCATATCTGTCTCTTTGGAGTGCCATTCCAAACCGAGGTTGACCATTAAGTGAGGGATTATTGGGACCAAGTTTACTATAAAAGTGATTTAATATGGGTTCATATGAAATCACTTATTGCCTGCTCAAACTTCCGAGACATTGCTTCAGGCGAAGGTAATGGAGATGCAGCTGCACAGCAGCAGGCGAGCACCCTGCCAGTAGTGCCAAATCCAACCATATAATGTTTCTTATGTAATGCCTCAGCAGTGTTTGTTTGTCTGTGGCGCCATCTGCAGGCAGCAATGGCCATGAGTTCATGTTCCTGTTGAAGGGCCATGAAGACCTGAGGCAGGATGAGAGAGTCATGCAGCTGTTTGGTCTGGTCAACACACTTCTGGCCAACGACCCTGCGTCCTTACGCAAGAACCTCAGGTAGATACAGTCATGTTTACCCACACAAGAGCATCACACACACACACGCACGCACACACGCGCGCGCACACACACACACACACACACACACACACACACACACACACACACACACACACACACAGTCTGAGGTATGGGACATTTCACACGTCTTGAGCACACACACTTTCATACTCTCACAGTTGTGGACATGAAGTTAAAAAAAAAAAAAGTATTGAAACCTTGACAATGAATTGTGCGTTTGTTTGTGATTGTTATTGCTGTATGTTGCATTCACCAGCATTCAGCGCTACGCAGTGATCCCCCTATCCACCAACTCAGGCCTGATTGGCTGGGTGCCCCACTGTGACACCCTGCATGCCCTCATCAGAGACTACAGAGAGAAGAAAAAGATTTTGCTCAACATTGAACACCGCATCATGCTCAGGGTGAGGAACCACTAACATCAAACATTAGGTTTCTCCTTTCTGGCTTTTAATAACAGTACATTCCCAGGACAGATTTGAATTAAGCTATGTTATTAAATATAAAATGTGTGTGTAAATGAGCATATGCCCTTGCATGTTATTCACTGTTTTGTGATTCATGAAATGTATGTAAATTTGTTATTTTCATATAAAGCATCCGCACTAAATACTAAATAGATTCATCAAAGCTGAGGAAGCGTCTGTTTTCATTACTCTTTAATGACAACACATTCACAGGTGCTTAATTGTCATGAATTAACTAGATATCTCTGTCTCAGAAATGCTCAATTAGGCAATAGAGAGCACACACATACATAATCTTTCTTACTAAAATGTCACTACAGGAAATGAAAGTGCATCGGATCACTTTTTTTAAATTTTTGTTGTAAAAGGCCTTTTTTGTTTTGTTTTCAACAATGTTTTTATTGAATTTTTAGTAGTACAATTATTAACTAGGCATAGATAAGAAAAAAAACACAAATAGGAGCAGAGACTTCAACAATAAGGGCATAAATCAAAACAACAAGAAATGAGATATGTCTCCACAAATATTTCTTGCAATTTTACTAGAGTATGTTTTTCTAAGTGCTGAGAAAAATATTTGAAAATCAAGGTAAACTTTATTTAAGTAAACTTTATTATTCCAAAATAGGGAATGAGTGCTTACTGTTTATCTATTTAATACAGTGAATATGACATTTACCCGTAAGAATCATCCTAAATTATTTTGAAATGGGTTTCTTAAACCATTGGGGAAATCGATTGCCTTGGATGACATATGGCAGAGACAGAGCAGGTTAAGACCCTGACATTCGCTGTGCGAAATGCTTACAGACAGTGGTTTGATTGAAAACTGTACACTGAAGAAGAAACATCAAGGCTACGGGAGAAAGGCTGAGGGCTGAAGTTCAAGTGCAATTGGTCCAAAATAGGATGATGGCATCTTGTCCAACTGTGAAATGATTTACTTGTCAACAGGATAACTGTGACCAGACAAGCAGGAAATGTCACTCACTCTGAGCCCCTCTGTCAGTTGCTGTAATCACAGAATAAAATAACAGGGATTGATTCAATTGATCAGTGTCCTGTGGAGTTGGCACATGCTAAATTCACTCAGATGTGAGAACAAATTAGCCATATACACACTTTTTTTTTTTTTTGCTGGCATGTTTTAAATAAGATGAATTTGATTTTCAATTGACTAATAGCGTTATTAATGATACGTTGCATTCAGTTTAAGCATTCTAAATGGCAATATATTAAGCTGACCAGTCAATCAGCCAGGCCATTAATCAGTTTTAGATAAAACATGAAGAAGGTAGGAGAGGGAGACAGTGATAGATTGTAGTTTTTTGGCGTTTCACTGTTTCTTTCTAAACCCAAAAACTTGACAGCTCATTTAAACATAAAGTGTTATTACTTCCGCCAATATATCCATCACTTGAATTAATTTCATTTTACTGTAGGTATCAACGCAGTAAACCTTCAGTATGAAGAGTCTGTCAACATAATTGATCTTCAATTCACAAAATAATATACTAACCTTCCAAAAGCACATCAGGTTAAAAATATGAATCATTATCCTTTTAATACATTCCATGAGCTCTTCCATTCACTTTGAGGAGTCTTTAAATGTTGCTGTTTTTCAGTGCTCTCTGGCGGCCTCATATTTATGCACCATAAAGTTGTTTGACTTTTCTTTTGAAATGCAAAATCCAGTATCATTCACTTGTAACTGGCATTAATGATTCTTGAATTTAACTTGTCTAAACTCACAGCATGATATACAATGGTGCTCATAAATTTATGAACCCATAAAAAAAATCATCTTTTGGAAATTGATCTTAATTAAGAAAATTAGGAAAAATCCAACCTTTAAGGACACCAATTTTCTTTGTGAATGAATAATGCATCGTAAATATATAAATGTTCTTCCTTAAAATACAGGGGGCATAAGTACAGTAGAGGCAGGCAGAGTATTATTTTTAAAGGCCAGTTATTTCATGGATCCAGGATACTATGCATCCTGATAAAGTTCCCTTGGCCTTTGGAATTAAAATAGCCCCACATTATCACATACCCTTCACCATACCTCGAGATTGGCATGGTTTTATTTCACTTAGCTAATAGCTGGTTTGATTTACATTGAGAGATGATTTTATGCAAAGTACCCCATGCCAATCTCTAGGTATGGTGAAGGGTATGTGATGATGTGGAAAATAAAAATCTGCCTGCCTCTATGGGATTTTAACATAGGGGTGTGTATACTTATGCCCCCTGTATTTTAAGGAAGAAAAATTATTTATTTACGTTACATAATTCATTCACAAAGAAAATTGGTGTCCTTAAAAGTTGGATTTTTCTTTTTTTTTTAATTAAGGCATTAAGATGATTTTTTTTATTCCTCTTTTTGGTCAACTTTAGCATGGGTTCATAAACTTCTGAGCACCACTGTATTTATCCACATTTGAAGTGTGCTTTTGTAATGGGCTTTGTGTATTTCAGATGGCCCCAGACTACGACCACCTGACGCTGATGGAGAAGGTGGAGGTGTTTGAACACGCCGTCAACAACACAGCTGGAGACGACCTGGCCAAGCTCTTGTGGCTGAAGAGCCCCAGCTCTGAGGTAAGAAACTCTGCCTCTTTACTCTGTCAGCACAGTGGACGATGATTGAGCGTACTTGATCTTTTCAGCATCCATCCTCACACAGTGTTCAGTGATAGAAAAGATAACATACAGATCCATGAATTGACATTTTTCCAAGAGGCTGGACTGGCAGAGGGAACATAGTGAGTATCTAGTCTCTCACTTTTCTAATTATTGAGGTAAATACAGTAGTATTTACATAAAACTGTTGTTTTCCCTGAAGAATCCTTTTTCTGGGTTGTGTGTCCTACTTTCAAACCACTGACTTAGCAGGACTTAACAAACCTTCAAATTGAATCCATTTTTAGGAACATTAGTACCTTGTGTTCCTGATGTTCTGCATGTTCAAGTGTCTGGAAAGTTGTATCAAGCTGCCCGCCAGAGATTTCTGTGCCATTTACTAGAAGAGCTCTCATAACGCAGATGTTGTCTCTCCTCCAGGTGTGGTTCGACAGGAGGACCAATTACACACGCTCCCTGGCTGTGATGTCCATGGTGGGATACATCCTCGGACTGGGTGACAGGTGAGTTTCTCAGCCAAAAGGTTGAAGTCTTTCATTGTTTCCAACGCATTGTTAGAAGAATAATAATAATCAGTTCAATCAATCAATAAACAGTTATCCTGTTTCTATTCTCCAGGCATCCATCCAACTTGATGTTAGATCGGTTAAGCGGCAAGATCCTCCACATTGACTTTGGAGACTGTTTTGAGGTAAGAGGAGATTTTCTTTCAAAACGTTATCCACAGATTTTTTATTTCTTTTTCATTTATCTGACTGACCCTTGTTACAACATACAACAGGTTGCCATGACCAGAGAGAAGTTCCCTGAAAAGATCCCATTCAGACTGACGAGGATGCTGACCAACGCCATGGAGGTATGCATCTCTGCGGCATCTTATGCTGTGATAAACACACTAAAGACAGCAGTGTGTTAGTATTACTGCGTGTAGGATAGCTTAAAGCAACCGCAGGAATGTTCGCTTCTAGCCTGGCTGACACCAGACCCTTCTCAGTTGTAACTGAGAGTGGGTCTGGGCAAGCTTCATCCACAGCTCGTTTCCAAAGGGGCGTCACCAATGGACGCCGCTCAAATGCCTCTGGGCGCAATTGGATAGTCCTTCAACCAATCAGACCAACGATCGGTGACGTAGCAGCTACAGCGGCATCAACGGGTTGCTGCGCTTCGGTGGCCGTTATGTTGAACGTAAACAAAAAGCTGCTTGCCGTCGTTGCGCTATCATCATCATGTAATGCCCGCCTCAACGGTTGTGATTGGTGCCTCGATTTGGAAAAATTGGAAATGGGCTTGAATGGGCTCTTGGCCAGACTGACTTGCAGAGCAAATCTCAAATTTGCCAGAAGTTTGTCAGGGTTTTCCCAGGCTAGTTCGCTTCAACTTGGAAAGTCAAAAACTTTTTTTTTTTAATGAGTTTTTATTTTTTCTAAGTGTTAAAGTCCCCCACATTAAAGTTATAAATACTCCTACCCATACTACTGGAACTAAACCGAATCCCGTCTGAGCTTTTCCTCCTGTGTCTTCTGTATTTTAGTCAGAATAATAATTAATCTTTTTCGAATGTGCAGCATTTTATCAGAAGTCATGGCTCACTGTGCCTTGTATTTAATGAGCAAACGAGAAAAAGCATTACACATCAAAGCATTAAGAAATAAAATTCAATATTTTAAGAGGTTTAAGTTGTATCGCATCTTAAATAACTTGAAAGGTTTTTTAAGTTAAAAATATGTTTTAAAAAGGGGTTTAAAGCCAAATTCAAGGATCTAAATATAAACAAAAAGGTTGCACCTCTACAAAACCTCAAAACACCAGATTGGATCCTGCTCTTAACTACCAAAATTGTGTACCTATCTTTAATGTACAAACACAAGACAGAAACCTAACCTGATGTTATGAAAGTTTTTTTTTTCTTCAGTAACATTTCCATCTGATTGTGTGGCAGGTGACAGGCTTGGACGGTAACTACCGGATCACCTGCCACACAGTGATGGAGGTGCTGAGGGAGCACCGGGACAGTGTCATGGCTGTGCTGGAGGCCTTCGTCTACGACCCGCTGCTCAACTGGAGGCTCATGGACAGTAAGAGATCATCAGCATGGTCAAAACTTCAGTAAAGGAACACGCACAAAAGACAAATCACATGTGGCAGACTGAAATAACCACGACAGCATCACATGACAATAACAATAACAAACAGAATGTGAAAAAGATCAGCCCAGAAAAATACATTTTGTGACAGTCAGCACAAATTACTCTGCTTACAGTAGAAACTCCTTTTTGAAGTGGTTGAGAGTTTGGAGCATTGCATGTAATCAAATGGGGCTAAAAAGCTAAAGTGCTTTCCCACTAGTAAAATGGAAATCTATTCAGCTTGTATTTGGGAGAGAAATTGACCAAATGCTTGAAGTAGTGGTGTAGACATCTAAAGGTCGTTGGTTAATTCAAGTGAATGAATATCTCTGGCACGCTCTCAACGGATACTGTCAAGGTTGCCTTAAAGGTCCCATGAATCTGAAGTCTCTTTCCCGAAATTCAGCCTTGGTGCAGAATTACAGCCACTAGAGCCAGTCCCACAATGAGCTGACCAACTGCCACTTTGCTCATTTGAAAGCCATGATGTTTCTCTCTCATGGGTGGGCCAAATTCTCTGTGCGGGCAAAGCAGAGAAAGGGGAGGTAACCTTGCTCCTTATGACCTCATAAGGAGCAAGATTCCAGATTGGCCCATCTGAGCTTTCATTTTCTCAAAGGCAGAGCAGGATACCCAGGACTCGGTTTACACCTATCACCATTTCTAGCCACTGAGGGACCATAGGCAGGATGGGGGAACGAATATTAATGTTAAAATACCTCATAAAGTGACATTTTCATGCCTTTACCTTTTAAGCAAGGCATTTTATCCACAATAGTAGAGTTCAACAGTGTAGTGGCTATTCCGTTTCAAAATTATAGCCACTGCCCCAGTAATAGAAGAGCGGTTTTAACGCACCTTTGTTCCTTTGTTGTTGATCCAGGCATGCGGTCGTTGTTTGAAAATAATAATGAAACACAAATATCCTACCTATAGAAATAAATCTTTATGATCCTACCAAAACGTTGTAGGCTAATGTTGCATGTCTGTGAATCAGGGAAAATAAACAATACTGTTGGTTTCTTAAATGATATCAAATAAGATGAAACAGGATGACTAGATGTGGATAAAAAACTGTGTTTGGTCTCAACTAAAGCTAGGACTTCCGAAAAACCCTCCACCCGTGTTTCCAACTTACCTTTATCAATCATACCACACCTACAATTACTATGGTGTGGCCTAGCTGTCAATCAAAATCAGTGGATCAGAACTATAACCAAAATATGGGAAGTCTTAAAATAATAACTATTGTTATTTAAATATAAACAAAAACTGCTTTTTTGGCTCCTACGAACAGCTTATTGAAAATGAGAGTCAGTGCTTTCAGTTTAATACAGCTTTTGATCATTAATCGTTAAATCATTATAAAATTGGTTTAAGTTTTCTCTTAATTTATTTCTACAATTCAACCAGATCTGGTTTACAGTGACTATCAGAGCCTTAACTACTTGTAAAGGTTAGAAAAGAGCTTCATTCTTCTGCATTTATAAAGGTCAGAACAATGCTGCTGCTTTCTGTGTGATGGATAAAAAATAGAATATAGTACAGTAATTGTCACGTTGAGGGGAAAAAATGACTCTCACACCTTTCTGTTTCACCCACAGCAAACACCAAAGGCAACAAGCGCTCCCGCACCAGGACCGACTCGTACACTGCTGGACAGTCAGTGGGTGAGTCTACAGTACAAACTGTAGCCATGTTTTCTACCTAATAATGTAAGACTGTGTTTGAACCTGTAACTGTGTGACGGTGTCCTTTGCAGAGGCTCTTGAGGGAATAGACCTGGGAGAGACCACACACAAGAAACCAGGGACCACCGTTCCTGAATCCATCCACTCCTTCAGTGAGTTGCCAGCTCATTCTGTCATCCATGGATTAAATGTTGAAGGTTTTAGTTTTTTTCTCCGCTCGTTTTACTACAACAATACTAAGCTCTCTTGCTGTCATAAGTGATTGGTGCAACTGCTGTGCTATTGTAAGGCAGCACTTAAGTTCACTTTGATTTGAGCTGCAAAGAAGCTTGGTGTAGAGCACGTGTATTTTCTTTTTCTTAAGTTAGTAGTTGATGCCACCGTGTTTTTTTGTTTGTTTTTTTTGTAGTTGGAGACGGTTTGGTACAACCTGAGGCACTCAACAAGAAAGCCATTCAGATCATCAACAGAGTAAGAGACAAACTTACAGGTAAGTTCTGCAGCACTCAACGAAATTCTCTATTGTGAAATAAGTACGTGGTAAAATATTTATTCACTCAAAAATTGCAATGTTTTAGTGCAGAAATGCTGTTTAGAAAAATGTCCAATTATCAGAAGTTTGACTCATACTACCTTCTTCAATCACGTTATTATACTGTAGGCTAACCCATCTTTTTCTGTAGCCAGGTCGTGGTCAATCCTAAAAATACCTCGGTGTCACTGATTAAATTAAATTCAAGCCTGACAGGATTGAATTATCTGGTAAAGGTCTAGTATTTTGATGAGAGTTTGTTCCCTGCAGGTCGAGACTTTTCTCATGATGAGACACTGGATGTGGCAACACAAGTGGAGCTCCTCATCAAGCAGGCCACTTCACATGAAAACCTGTGCCAGTGCTACATTGGCTGGTCAGTACTGCTGCTTGAGCTTGCTGTTGTTGTTTTTTACCAGACAGTTGTTTGCGTCTGGTATTTTCTGCCTTCAAATTTAATTAGACCAGTGATGTAGGGCAGCAGAAATCCACCTAAATACAGTTTAACCTGACCTTAAATATGGTGATGTAAGTTGATGGCATATATCCAAGAAGTACTATCAAGCCAGCGTATTTGGCTTTTGTTTATATGATGCTTGTTTATGATAACCCCATTTGCAGATCATGCTGTAATTTTCCTACATTTTTGAATGTATTACTACATCACTGGTGTACAGTAGATGAAGTAGAATGAGACGGGCATTGAGGCTTTGCTTGACTTAAAGGAACACGCCAACTTATTGGGAATTTAGCTTATTCACCGTAACCCCCAGAGTAAGACAAGTCGATACATACCCTTCTCATCTCCGTGCGGGCTGTAACGCTGTCTGATGGCTCCAGCATTAGCTTAGCCCAGCACAGATCCTGCAGGTAACTGGTTTCAACTAGCCTACTGCTCCGAATTGTGACAAAATAACGCCAACATGCTCCTGTTTACATGTTGTGATTTGTAGAGTCACAGCGTGTACAAAAAACAACGTAACATGAGACACAGCCATCTTCTATCTGTAAACAAACCGGGAACTATATTCTCAGGCGGAAGAATATAGTACTTGGGCGGAGTGATATGCTCGCAGCAAGCCTGTCTGAGAATATAGTTCCCGGTTTGTTTACAGATAGAAGATGGCTGTGTCTCATGTTACGTTGTTTTTTGTACACGCTGTGACTCTACAAATCACAACATGTAAACAGGAACATGTTGGCGTTATTTTGTCACAATTCGGAGCAGGGGGTTACGGTGAATAAGCTAAATTCCCAATAAGTCGTCGTGTTCCTTTAAGTGAGTCGTTACTTTTTCTTTCTTCAGGTGTCCATTTTGGTGAAGAATCGTCTCCGGCAGACAAAGTTACACTTGACATTTTTTCTCACTGGTAAACCAAGAAGAAGCACTCAAATACATGGATATCCACTGAAATATGTACTTAAGACACAGTGCTGAGCCTTTGTGAAATATATTCTTTTTGTTATTGTAATGATCCGATTTTCCGGTGGCATGTTTTAAGTTTATTAGAGAGTATCTTAAGAGCTCAGTTTTTACCTGATGATTATAATTTAACTTCCAATGACTTCCCTGGCTTTTAACGATACCACCATAATCACTTGCTAAAAGCTTTCTACGGAGGCCATATTGTAATTATGACATTTCTTACTTCACACACGCTGTATTAAAAACCCACTAGTCTCTTGTATCATTGTGTATTAATGTGACATATTTCAATAACATAGTATGCCTTTAACTAACTTAAACATTCTTTAAAGTTTACTAATGATAAAATAAAAGTTAAAATTTGATTTGAGATGATCATAATGTGCTAGCCTGGCTGACACCAGACCCTTCTCAGTTGTAACTGAGAGTGGGTCTGGGAAAGGTTCATTGACAGTTCATTTCCAAAGGGGCGTCACCAGCGGACGCCACTCAAATGCCTCTGGGCGCATTGGATAGTCCTTCAACCAATCAGACCAACGATCCGGGTGAAGCTGCGCTTCGGTAGCCGTCATGTTGAATGTAAACAAAAAGCTGCTCGCCGTCGCTGCGCTGTCGTCGTCGCGTAAAGCCCACCTCAACGGTTGTGATTGGTGTAAAGCCCGCCTCAGCGGTTGTGATTGGTGCCTCGATTTTGGGGACATTGGAAATGGGTTTGAATGGGCTCTTCGCCAGACTGACTTGCAGAGCAAATCTCAAATTTGCCGGAAGTTCGCCAGGGTTTGCCCAGGCTAATAATGTACTGTATGGGCATTTGTGTGCCATTAAACCCTGTACAGATACCACTGTGACTGCACTGTGTTCATTTGACAGGACACACCTATTTTAGTTACATTAGACACATACTAGACATTTTCATCTTTTGCCCATCTTCTCCATTAAAAAACAAGGGGTGTAGTGCTCCCCATGTTTTTCTTTGAGTGCCCACAGAGGGCACTCTGACTCCTAATATGATACTTCTCCATCTTTTCAGGAAATACTTTGAGAAAGGATGCACTCATCAGGCCAGAGATGATGAGATCAGACTAGATTCTCATCTAAAACCAGAACAAAAAAAAAATAATAATCTGGATTTTCGATTCAAATGCAATCCCTGACAGAAAGAAAACAGAATCAGATGTAGCAAATTGCAGAGGCAGCAGTGGAGACAACTATTAATTTAGTTTCCCTGGGCTGTTATCTGGTCAATGAAAGGTAGCTTCTGTTATACTTGTGCTCATTGCTATTCCCCCTCTCATTTCTCCATTTATTTCTTCCCTGCATTCTCCTCTGAAGGTTAATTACTTATAGATAGTTAAGGATTACAGATCAACAAAAAGCAGCCCATTGATCTCTTCCCTGCCGTACCCGACTCTGCAATGTCACACTCTTTACACATTGGGACAGAGGCCTGGTGATTATCTGTTCATATCGATCGATTCCTCCTCTGTTTTTCCTTGCTTTTCCCCCCTCTCTCTCTTCCTTTCCCTTCACTCTATCACATTCTTCCCTCCTGCCGCCAAAAGCTCATTATTGAAAATGGGACTTCATAGTCTGCGCCACCATTTCTGTTGTTCTTTCTCACTCTTCTAATTTGTTTGTATTTTTTTCAGCTTCTCAAGTCTGTTGAGAGGCTGGCAAGTCAATAGCTCAAGTTAAATAGGCTGCATTGATTGGGAGAGGGATTTAGCTGTTTACCAACTGTGGAAATGGGCCTGGGCCACAGAAAAACAGCACGGGTGTCTGCATGGAGCAAGTCAATGGTGACAAATGATACTCATTGGGAGACAATGCCCCTAAATGGGGGAAGGTGAAGGGCTTAGCGGCAGCGGCTGAGGATGCAGCAGGCCATGCTCCATCAGCCTTTAAGGTTGTCACATGAGGCCGTCCAAGCCTGACACCTTGAGCCAAGACATGAGGAATTATGGGATACAGCAACACATTCACAAGTATGCGCTCACCCGCTGGGACCCAGGCCTGTTTTGTTTTCCTGTTGGTGTTTCCTCTATCCTTGAGCTTGTATTCCTCTACAAGAGCTCCCGTCATGTTGTCTTAAGCTTCTCATAACCTTTAGGGATTCCATAAGTGCACTATCCAGCACTCATCAGGTCTGGAGTGTAGCCAAAGCACACTAAGCATAGAGAAGATTCTTTTTTTTTTTTATTCTTGTAAAAGCATCTAACTACCTTAAATATCTCATCAATAATAGTCAACCATTATTCACAAATAAAGAACATTGTGAGTCCATCAGTTTGCTTTATGTACAACTTTACAACCATGTTGTACAGCCACAGTTTCTACAAGAGAAAGGTAGCCTACACCAGTGTTTCTCACCCACCAAGGTCCAACAGGTGATCTTGCAATCCTATCTTGATTCGTAAAATCACTACAGTTCCCTTATTAGGCCGAGGGTTTGAGGAAATTCAAAGTAACAGAAGGATAAGAAGTCCAAACGGCGAAGACGACCACTGAATAAGGGGACACAATTTTATCTTCAGGGATCACAGGCAATGTGGGATTGAGCGCAGGTCTTTGCATCAGCCCGATGGTTGCAAGCTGGATCTAATAATAATAATAATTCATTACATTTATATAGCATTTTATCATAGACGCTCAAAGCACTTGAATCTAATCAAGATTTCAGGAAAATGTATAGCTCTGGTAACTGTGCATAGATAGGTGTTAAGGAGTAGAGCTGGAGGAGGAACTTGCCTTATTTAAGTCCAGTTAAGAAAGAGTCCAGCACAAGTGTAGAACATGTACAGAGTTTATTTTTTTTTTTAATCTTAGACGAAATAGTCCTCTGCTTCCCTATTGTTATAAGAACACTTAGTCTCTCAAACTACACAACCCCCCTCCAAGTCTTTCTCTCTGGCATGGCTAACAGCTGTGAAGAGAGAGACAGAGACACAGGCGATATTGACGGCCAACCAGAGGAGTTCGATAGCAGGCTCTGGAGTTTAAAGCAGGAGCCTGCAGCCAGGACTTGGGCTGTCTTTGTGCACTGTGGTGTAAAGCCGCTATCGATGAACTTGACAGCAGTTTAGCCCGCCTGAGATCTGCTGCTCTCTAAGGACGCTTCAAACACATTCTCCCACCAGCTTTAGCCTTGTTTATCCTGCTAGTTTGTGTTCCCTGGAGCTGGAACGTCAGAAATGTACTTAGAAGATTTTCTGTTTATGTAATCATCTGTTTGTCAAGTGCCAGCAGCAAATAGTGGGACAATTTAAGTAACACGTTGACTTGAAACTCCAGCACAAAATACAGAAAGGTGTTTTTAGTTACTGTAACCGTGCTGTAAACACAAATAGAAGCAGGCCAAGGAGAGACAAGATGAAAAACTGGGCCAATTCGAACTGAAAGCTGCAGTGGGCATCTTGCATGTTGGCAGCTCCAAATGGCACCATTAAGTAGTTAAGGGTTTGAAAAATTAGAACTTTAATACCCAGTGACATCAGCAAATGGTGCACAGTATGTTCATGTTTGTGTTGACCAACTCTGTCGGTCTGTGATGTTTTCTACCAAAAACACAAAGGAGTCCAGAAGCAAATCTAACTGGTACAGCTTTCTGTTTTAGTTTACTATTTCCAGCTGAACATACCTGACCATGTAATTTAAATTGACTTAATAGTATGCTGAATCTCTGAAATGTTCAGAGGAGGGGACATTCTCACTACCGCCTTACGTTGTGTATTTATGCAACAATACCATAGGTAGTTCAGCTTAAAACCATTGTTTTTGCAATTTTCTTGCTATGAAATACATGTATTTATTGTAGCTACAATGTGTTATTACGATGTAATGAGGACACTAGAAAAAGGTTAACCATATTTTGTCATATACCTCCAGTATGTAGATACTTAGATACCGTTTTCTCTGATTTACCCAAGATTTTGAGATATTTCAGAATTCTGCCTCTTTCTCAATACATTGGGCAAATTTTTTTTTTGAAAAACTTAAAGGGAGCATCTCTTACCAGGAACAATGTACTAACTTGTACGCTGGATAATCCACAAACCTCACTGTTGCCAAATTCTGTAATGTGATTAAAACCTCCATGTGTAGAATTTGAAAATGTCAGATTTGGGAGACTCCTTATGGTAGCATAAAAAAATATAATGCACACCACTGAAGAGAAGAATAAACTACAATCATGGTAATCAATCAAATGTATTTAAAGTGTAAAATCACCATTAGACATGGTCTCAATGCACTTTACAATTAAAGGAACAACAGACCGCAACAAAACAATTGAACAGAATTAAAACCGTAATAATAAACAATGCAAAACCATCGACATAAGACAATAAGTGAAAAGGTTTGTTTATGAAGGATGCAGAAAGGATGGTGTGTTATGGTTTGCTATAATATAATGAGTAGAGGTGGGTGGGAGCTTCTGTATGTGGGAGGCCTTTCCAAAGAAGAGGGGCACGGTAGGAGAATGCTCTATAACCAACAGATTTTTTGTTTACTAGGGCAATGACCCTCAATGGCCTTGTATGTTAAAAGAACAACCTTAACATCAGCTCTAGCTTGCACTGGGAGCCAGTAAAGAGAGGCCAGAACGGGTGTTATTTGATCATATTTAGTAGTTTTGAAGACCAACAACGTAATGGAGACATGGTGTCTATAAGTATTTCTACTAGTTTGTGAATGACAGTGGTCTTTGAGGTATTGTATTTTAAGTATGTGGCAGCAGGTATGTGAATATTGTTGCTCACGTGCATGCGTGCGTGTCCTCGTTCGCAAGCAAGTGCATTAGAAGAAATAAAACGGGTACTTTTTGAATGGGTTTAATGAAACCAGAGATCATTTTTGGATCCAGCATCCAGCGGCAATTAGTGGCAGTGCATCTTGAAGAAACATTCTTGGGCTAACTTTGTAGTTGTTGCCATTATTCCTTTTTTAGGTATACACACACACACACACACACACACACACACACACACACACACACACACACACACACACACCAATGCAAGCATTCAAAAACTAATAATTGGTTCTTTGTTTTGGTGGCATCATCTCTGTGATGGCCAGCATTCCTCCCACCAGCATGGGTTACCACTGTCCATGTGCCCCAGTGCTGTGTGAGGCATGTCATGGGGAGGTAAAGGTCTCCAATAGCCGTGAGCCTGGACAGTTGAGTCATCCATGTATTCAGCACTGTAGTAACACAATGTTACAAAGGACAGCGCTATGGGGCTGATAATATTATTCCAGAACCTGATGCAGTTATTTGACTGTCCGACCAAAAGTGACCTTAACATTGTATTTGCTTCAGCTGAGCTGCTCGGCGGGTTGCAGTCGGCTACAGTGCGAGTGGCTGTCTGCAGTTGTGTGTGACAGCTCCCAGGTGTGAGTGTATGCGACTGTATGAATGTGCTCAGAGAGGCTGCACTCTCAGCAAAATCCTTCCCTGGATAAATAAAGATTGTTAAAACGTTGTTTGTCTCAGTACTTTCTGTAGATGCAGTTGCACCACCAGTCACAGCGACTGACTCTATTCAATTTGACATTTCTATTGCATTTCGGCTTTATTGGATTGCAGAGAGAGATAGGAGACAGATGCCTCAGCTGACACTTTTCGAACACATTTTCACACAGTCTAAAAGTAGACATCAGCAGCTAAGACTCGAGCTTACCTGATTATTGACTTTAACTAGAATGTTGACTTAATAACACTTGATTAGCTTAGCTTAGATTAGATACTTGCGTTAATGAGTTAAACAGGTGTACCTACTAAAGTGGCCTGTGAGTGGATGGGTGTTATTTTTCTTCATTTTCAGGTACAATGAACAGAATCATCAAGCAAAGACGGAGCTACTTCATGAGCTGCAATTCAGTGCAATTGAGTTCCTTGTAAAATACTTAGACCTTGAAAGACATTCAAAGCTGAACATAAATGCTGTATGTCTCAGGAACAGTTAACTCCTTTATTTAAGGTACGACATGAAGTCTTGGGAGGTCTTAAAGGTCCCATGGCATGAAAATTTCACTTTATGAGGTTTTTTAACAATATGAGTTCCCCCAGCTTGCCTATGGTCCCCCAATGGCTAGAAATGGTGATAGGTGTAAACCGAGCCCTGGGTATCCTGCTCTGCCTTTGAGAAAATGAAAGCTCAGATGGGCCGTTCTGGAATCTTGCTCCTTATGAGGTCATAAGGAGCAAGGTTACCTTCCCTTTCTCTGCTTTGCCCACCCAGAGAATTTGGCCCACCCATGAGAGAGAGACATCATGGCTTTCAAACGAGCAAAGTGGCAGTTGGTCAAGGTCACACCCCCACCCTCCACCTTGCCCCCCCTCTCTCCTCCTCAGACACAGAAATGGCACATACTAAGGAAAGCTCATTGTGGGACTGGCTCTAGTGGCTGTAATTCTGCACCAAGGCTGAATTTCAGGAAAGAGACTTCAGATACAGTATTAGGGGACCACTAAGGTCTATATAAAAGCATCCAAATAGCACCATGTCATGGGACCTTTAACATGTCTTAAGTCCAAAAAAAGCTTCCTGGTTTTCTGGAAATATCTACTTCACAAAAAAACCTGTTGGACAAAAGTGGTTGCACCCCATCAAAAGAAAAATTCTATTAACCAAAGTAGACTCACTGAGAGCAACTGAGACTTCTTTCCCCCCACTGATCGGCAATGGGGCAGCTGTGGATTTAGTGCCTTGAGCACAGGCCTCTAAGGGGATTAAACAGGCAGCATCTGGAAAGTGGCACCCTTCAATAATTTAGTGCATTGTTACAAAATAGCTGGTGTTGGAAGCTTGCTGACATAGTGACAATGCAAAATGGACATGAAGAGGAGTGGAGCTCAATAGAGAGCCGGAGTCTTGGTGTCCCATCCAGGCTAACCTCTGATTCATTAGCCTCTGTAACCAAATGTAACCTTTCATTGAGCATTTAGTTTGTCAGTTTTTCTGAAAAGATATGTGATCCTAGGGTTTACTTTGAAAAAACTGGTTTAAGGCTGGTGTAACCAAGCCCTAACCTTCAGATCAGCACCCTGTTCATCACTGAAGCCTCATCTTCTTGTACTTTGTTTGTGCTGATTGTTCTTCTTCTGCCTTTTGCCTTTTCCCAGTAGTAAAGGTGTGACTGGTTTATTATTCACAGATATCCCTCTGCATGCCAGTATTGCACTGAGGTGGTTTTTGAGAAGGTATGGCCTTCCTTTTTGGCTTGTCTCGGATCATCCTCTGATGTGTTATGCAGAGCTGTCAGTGTATGCATGCTTTTTTTGTTCACAGCATTTTCTGAGTGTGAAAATCCGAAAAGGGTGACGGTCTCAACAGCAATACCAGCCCACGTGTACACACTTCGTTCACGTGTCTTGTCCATGTGTGGTCAAATTGCAACTTGGAAAGCCCTGTATGCTTTACTGTCACGTGATTGGCTGTGTGGAGGCAGCTTGGAGTGCTGATGTTTACCTGATAAAGTGGCCCCTGGGCGTAGATTAGTAACTGGCCACTGCAGTATTAAAGTGGTGGACATTGTTGTCACCTTAAGAACTGAAAGCTCAGATTAGATGCCAGGGATCTCAGAAACAGCCTTCATGTCTGATTGTTGAATTGCCTGAGCCCTCCAAAGCCATGTACCCAATCATTCAGCCTAAGTAACTTGTTGACATGGGACTGTCCTCCAGCTGTTTGGGCGGGCCATCCTCTTGTCTTCCTGCTCAGATTTACTCACCAGGGGGAATAGCTATTACATCTCCTGTTATTATTTGCCATAAAAATGCGCTGAATGGCGACCAACTCAGAGGTGCTATAAAAAGCAGCAGGGTGTGAGATGGCGTCTGCACGTCATCAATCAGACACAGTGGTGAAACATTGGGCCTCTCCACTGGGTAGTGGAAATTGATTTTTCTGTAAGTCTCAACGATTAGGGTGTGAAAGAGGGAGTGGGGGTGGGTGGGGATGGGAGGAGAGGAGCTGGGAGGAATCTGGATGAGATAGGATGGGGTACTGTGAGAAAATGGAGGAAAAGCTAATGTTATCAAGTGGGATAATAACTGTTGATCTGCCCTTTGCTTGTTTTTCTGAAATCTTAAATCATGGTGGACTTGCTTTGGGGTGGGGTTTCTGCAGCCTATCAATCGGCGTGTTTCAAAAGCAGGACTTTGGTGCTCAGCTTGAAATGTGAACAAAAAAATTCAATTCCCAAGATCGAAGTCAATGACTAGACCTTTTTCACAGCAGACATGTTTACGTCCGAGCAGGAAAAGCACAGGTGTAATCAACAACCTTAATAAAAGCTTCATTCCTGTTCCATTTCCAAGGTCCTTTTATTGAGTGTGCTGGATCACTGGCATGACTTACTGAAATACCCTGTTACACCTGTGCTTTTTCTGCTTTGACAGGTCAGAATGTAACAACAGTCTGTCCTGGCCTTCAGAGCAGCAACCTACAAGAAATATTACTTTTATAAAGTGCTTGTTGATTTTCAGAAAAATAAGTGCTAACTTTGATAGTTGTTAGGCATTCAAAGGATCAGGTCGGTGATATTCTATATTTTTCTTACTGTAAACAAGTCCTATTAAAAGACCAAAACCAAGTGTTGTCCTCTGTCATAGAGCTCCAATGTATAAACTATACTAGCGCAACAAATGTGTATTCATCTGCAGCTTCCTAAAAACTACAGTGCCCAGCTGTTTTATGAAATAACTAAGCTTTTTTTTTTCTTCTTCTTTTTTTTTTTTTTTTTATAAAATTATGTATTTGTGACCTGTTTTAAACATTTATATCTTTAGCAGGACTTGTAGCTGAATGGACCTGGACTTGGGCTGAGAGACACAGGCAGGGTATGGAAGTCTGAAAATATTAAGACACATGGTTGGTTTGGGCTGTGTCTGTAATCACACACATTACAATTCCTTCTATAGTGAGCATTACATTGACATTTCTGACACTTAAAGGAACACGCCGACTTATTGGGACTTTAGCTTATTCACCATAACCCCCAGAGTTAGACAAGTCGATACATACCCTTCTCATCTCTGTGCGTGCTGTAAAGCTGTCTGACGGCATCAGCCCATACAGAACATGCAGGTGAATGGTTCCAGTAATCCTACTGCTCCGAATAAGTGACAAAATAACGCCAACATGTTCCTATTTACATGTTGTGATTTGTAGAGTCACAGCGTGTACAAAACATAACGTAACATGAGACACAGCCATCTTCTATCTGTAAACAAACTGGGAACTATATTCTCAGGCGGAAGAATATAGTACTTGGGCGGAGTGATATGCTCACAGCAAGCCTGTCTGAGAATATAGTTCCCGGTTTGTTTACAGATAGAAGATGGCTGTGTCTCATGTTACGTTGTTTTTTGTACACGCTGTGACTCTACAAATCACAACATGTAAATAGGAACATGTTGGCGTTATTTTGTCACTTTTGTCACTTATTCGGAGCAGTAGGCTAGTTGGAACCAGTTACCTGAAGGATCTGTGCTAGGCTAAGCTAATGCTGGAGCCGTCCGACAGCGTTACAGCACACAGAGATGAGAAGGGTATATATCGACTTGTCTTACTCTGGGGGTTACGGTGAATAAGCTAAAGTCCCAATAAGTCGGCGTGTTCCTTTAACATGGGCACTACTTTCTTCATTGCATTGTGGGACCTTTAATAGCACAACAGTAAATAAAAGAATTTGAACACTATTATAGAAAAATGTCAGCCATATCCTTTAAAATTATTTGGGCAGCAAAAATTGACAAACATTTGCTGGTTCAAGCTACTCAAGTGTTAGGGTTTTCTGCTTGGTTGGACATTAGCATTTTTACAGTCACAGTCACATTGGGCTCTGGGAACTGATAATTGGCATTTTTCACTATTTTCTGACATATTATAGACTAAACAATGCACTTATATGTAGCATTAATAGTTAATTTTTGCCTCTGTCGGCCCTGTCCAGTCACATTTAACCAGAGAGCTTTGGAAACACTTTTGATTGTCCACCATCTTCCTGCAGAAGTCTTGAACAGGAGAAATGAGGAGAGGAAACCTAAACCTCTCTTATGTGTAATTCAGATTTCCAAGGGTTCTTGAACCTTGAGAACTGTGATTCACAAGCTGAATGGGCTGTGCACGCATGCATGCACGCACGCATGCACACACACACACACACACACACGCACACGCACACACCCTGCGTCGAGGAAAAGTGTAGCTGTGTCCAGCCCATCCAGTTTCCTGGCCTTATCTTCAATTCATTCACCATGCATCATCCATACACATAACTGCACTGTAAGCTATGATTCAGTGCACTATTCTTATCATAGCCCAGGCGCGATGATGTTTTGAGGCATGCTGGTGCAGTAACCCCCTCGCCTGTGTCTCCAATAAGCATAACCATATCTGACAAGGCCAGAGCTATTGAAGGAGGGGTGGGGGATTCTCGCCTCCTTCAGCTAGCTTTCCACCCTTCTGTTCTCTTGGCTTATTTCCACCGGCACTCTGTGGCCTAAACCTACTCTTTCTTCTCCTCCTTGAAATGTAGCTGATTTATTTTTCCATATTGTTTGCTCAACCGTTTCACTTTAGCCCTTTGCATTTGCATCCCGGGGCATTTAGTATCAACAGGTAGATGAGTAACTATGTGGAAAAATAAATCGGCTAGGTACACACATCAGGCAAACTCCTCCAGTAGCTTCAGACAAGAAGGGATTGGATCCAGTAGAGATGAGTCGAGATATGGAGCAGTAGTGCGAAGCAATTGGATGCATGTTGCAGTATATAAGCCCACCAATCATTCTCCACGTTCCTGTGAGAATACTTAAGAATGCTTGGAGCATTAGATACAGGAGCCACACATACATACACTTGAATGAATTTCACTTACTACCCACACACTGCTTTTTTTTTGAGTCGATCTTGTGTCTACAGAAATAATGTGCATGCGCCCATTATCTCAAGAAGGGGCTGCCAGAGCGTGAGGGGCATCTTTCGCCTGACTGACTTTCATTTACAAAGTGGCGATGTTACTTTTGTGTGGGGAAATGAGATAGCACTGCAGCAGACAGTAGGCTACATTATCCCGAGCCGGGCGCACATCCTGCTCTCTCTTTTTTTCCCTTTATCAGCGGCTTTTTCTCACATTGTTCATCAGCCCCCAAGACACAAAAAAGCCGGTCTCCCAGGATCAATTAGTCACTTCCAGGGAGCCGTGGAGTGGAGGGGGAGCTGAGGAGACAAAAGCCACGGCCATGTTGGCGTCACGGCAAGGTGATAAAGTGACATGGTCTTCCTTCCAGGCCATTAACGTGACAAGCAGTCCTTGTCCAGGGAAGGTGGACCTGACAGCAGAGTGGTGCCCCGCTAGGACATGAAGAGAGCTCTCAAAAGAGCAGTCACTTTCTTTGACACACTTTTTTTTTTCCCCCTCTGTGTCTTTACTCCCTTCTCTCTCTCCAGCTGTTTTCATTCAGTTGGCCTGCTCTCTTCCTTTCTGTCTTTTTTAAAACTCCATCTTTGTCCTCTCCCTGGAGCTTTTTTCCCTCTCAACCTCTCCCTCCTCACTTTCTTAAAAGCTGTCTCTTTCTAAAGCTCCAAAGTCCTGCCCTCACCCCTCCAAATGTCTCTCCTTTCATCTTTGACTCTGCAGCAGCCTCCTCCCCCTCCCTCTGGTCTTCCCTCTTTTACATCTTTCTATCTTTGAATATCACCCATATCTGTTTCGTGTCCACCTTTTCCTCTCCGGCAACAACTCATCTGCCGTCTCTCTTCTTAAGGCGATCAAAGGTGACACTGGCAATGCAAAAACCGTGAGATGGCTCACAGAGTCACAGCAGGACACAGGCCCAACAAAACACAGGAGGATAAACAAGGACTATTTTTAGGATGCTGTTGCCTGTCCTTAAGAGGCCAAAAGCAAGAAAGTGGTTTCTGTGTGCGACTGTAAAATCAAGATATCTGAGGACCAGATTTGTTATGCTGGGGTTGTTATTGAGACCTGGGATGGATGGAAGTGTGTGCTGCTGGGAGCCAGTTTTCATCATGTATTTGTCAGGTTTGTTACAGCCAGCAATGTAGCTCCACCTAAGAAGGAGGGTGAAGTGTGGCGTCCAGTCACAGACTTTAATAATTTGCACGAAGGACCATACCAGACGTCTACTTAAAACTGTGGTAAGCCCTTTGTTTTGGTGTTGTTGGGAAAACATTTCATAATAATCTTTCAGGATATTGTAATTGAAGTGGTCTGAGAGGAAGAGCTGCAGAAAGAGTTCAAATCCTACCCACTGCAGCTTTAACAAAAACAATCTTTCATCATGGCTGCTGAGAACTATAGAAAAAATGGAGCATAAATCTACAAGTGAAGAGCATTATATCACATGCCATTCATTTGGCCTTTTGTTCAAAGTGACTTACAATAAGTGCATTCAAGCATGAGCTAGCCATCATCAAAATGAGAATGTATTTGAAACAGACAACATTTTAAAACTTTAAAACACACTGGCATTGTTCTTTAAGAGGTTATAAGCTCAAAATACTGAAATGTAGCTCACCTGGTTGAGCTACCAGGCTCGGTGCTTACCGCAGAGGCAGACCCCTTTGCTTCATGCCATTCCCCCTCTCTCTCTCCCCCTTTTCCTGTCTTCAGGTGTCCTCTCAAGTAAATTTCGCAAAAAGCCACAAAGAAATAATCTTAAGGCACACGGCTCTCACATACCATTCGCCAATACGTGAGATACCTAGCTTATTTCACAGTCACATGTACTAACATGCACGCATGGCCGGACCCGCTATCAAAACAAAGAACAGCGATGTTTGGATTACAACACACACCGAGGGAGTGTGACTTCACTCTCTGCTCAGGACGACATTACTCCGCTGTATCTTTACAAAGCAAATATTTGTTGGCTGCCATAATAATGTTCTGAATATCGGATACAGCCCCTTAAAGCATTCCTCCCTTTTTTCATTGACCTTTTCTTCCTCATAAGTAATTTGAAATGACATATATTTTGCCCTATAAATAATGTCATAAGGTCAGAAAAACAGCAACAAATTACTGAGTGTAGTGTATCCTTGTTATATGAAAGAATTCAGATCAAACCCACAATAGCGTACCAGGAACACCATTCAAACAGTGTCTTTCGGACCCACAACCATTAGTTTTGCCCACTGAATTGTGCTGAATTGTTTGGATACAAGGGTGTTTATCCATCTCTCACTGAGTTTTCTCCAGTGAGTCATTTTTTTAACATTTTCTGCTTGGCTGCCATTTGCTCCCTAAAGTAAAAAAAAAAAAAGAAGTGTTATCCGCCCTTTTAAATGTGCTTTATGTGTGTTGCATCAATTATTGTGAAACGTCTTTGGATGTGAAGTATGTGTGTATGCATGGACAGGCTTTATTTGTGATGGAACATCACACACATATTCCCAATTGGAGAAATTGGCTGAACAGGGAACAAATCTTGCAAGTTGTTAATTCTGCTTGGCATGTTCACTTCAGTGAATAAAAACTCAGTTATTTCTGCTTTTATGGGATTTATTTGGCGCGTAACTTCTCTACGCCCGCGGCGTTGGTCTTCACAACGTGTGAAGTGAAGGAGAGGAAGGACTGAAACACAAACGCTGCCCCCACCTTCTCTGTCTCCTCCTATCAGTCTCACTTCCTGGAGTCCACTGCTGAGTTTAACCCTGCCACACTTCCTCTCCCAAAGAAGCCCATGGCATGACCTGCTAAAGGTACAGTTCATCATTATTACAGTGACCTCTTTGTGGGAATATGGAGGTTTGCAGTGTTATTGTTTCATTTTCTTTAGGTTTGTTTTGACATCACATGTGTTCAGGTTTAAAGATGGCTTTAGGTGTCCAAACGGAAAATTTAAAGGAGCCGTATGTGGAATCTAGAGGCAAGGTTGCAGATAACAACCAACTAAATACCCCTTCGCTCACGCCTACCTTTTCAAGTGTGTAGTAGAACAATCGGTGGCCTTCACTTGAGGTTAAAAATGCAAAAGGCCCTCTCGAGGGCCGGTGTGTCATTTGTCTGTTCAGGGTTACTGTAGAAACGTGGCGGTGCAAAATGCTGCTCCCTATGTGAAAGGCTCATTCTAAACTAAGGAAAACACAACTATTCTTAATTTCAGGTGATTTTACACTAATAAAAAACAGTCATGGATATTATATTCCATTTCTGCTTATCTGAAGAGATTAGTGAGCAGATTACTGTCAAATGGTTTCACTGTAACTACTTTTTGCAAAAGAAATAGTCAACAGAAACATCAGATTCATTCATCTTCGGCAAATGATTAATTTGTAATAACTTTGGTGATATCCTTACTTTTCAGTAGGTATAATTTGTCCAGTACTTTGCTGGATGACACGCTCCTTAGATTCCCATTAGCTACAGCTAATGGGAATTGGCATGGTAACGCTAAATATGATGTGATCATGGTAAACATGTTCAACTGCTAAACATCACCATGTTAACATCCCCAGCATGAACATGCATTCTGACTTCAGCATTTAGCTCAAAGCACCGCTGTGCCTTAGTACAGGCTAGAGTTCTGCATGGGCCAAAAACCGAGCCAACCCGTTGGGTTCACGTCAGGTTTCTGAACTCTAGTACGTTTTTCATCCACAGCTGAAGTCAGTCTGAACATGGCCTTAGTCTTGTTTAAATGAGACTAAGGGGCTTTGTTTGAGCAACACAAACAAATTCGGTAACACTTTACTTGAAGGTATCTACATAAGAGTGGCATGACACTGTCATGAACGTGTCATAAACATTATAAACAAGTCATAAACGATTATGACATAACGCTTCTTTTAGTAAGTATCATTCGGTTTTTGTCATGACAAGTTATGGTTAGAGTTAGGGTTCATGTGTCCTGACTGTGTCATGTGTTCATGACAGTGTCATGTCACTCTTATGTAGACACCTTCAAGTAAAGTGTTACCACAAATTCCCTTACACCTAAAATGCATTTTAGGATGAAGGCAGAAATTACATAGGCAGATGTCTCAAAACCTGAGTGAACCATCAGAATAGATAAAAAGGGGGTAAGGGGTATGTTTCTTTTGCCATTTGAATGAACTGACCCTTCAAGGAGCGATTCAGCTCAGCCTTATTAAGCTTTGGGTCTTGAGGCGCTGATGTCAAGCTGTTCAGCTGCAGTAGGAGTGAACACATACTGTAGATGCCGACACTTCCTGACACTTTTCCTCCAAACTGCTCCACAGGGCAACCCGAACCTGTGTAAGCTGCTTACATGTGTAGCTGTTCATCGGCTGCTGTAAAAAACCCTTTATTGTTGGTATTATGAAACTCCTGAGAACTTCATGCTTTTTATTGACAGCAAATACACAGCCAAAGGTGGTCGCCACTCCGGCACAATACTGCATGCAAAAGCACTGACGGAAAATTCCTCTGCTAACTTCTTTTCACTATTACCCAACACACACACACACACACACACACTCACACACTCACTCCGTCTCCTCCACCCCCTTTACGCTGCCGTGACAGCTTTGTCACAAAGATGAATTCATCGTCAGCACTGCAGCCAAAACAAGTAATTTGATTGCCCCGACCACAAATTAAGTTAGTGTGATTCAATTTTCGATTTGGGCTTCTCCTGCAGCCATACATCAAGGGAGACATATTTCATTACACAGCGAAACCACAGGCAAGCAGGCAGCGGTGGCCCGCTCCCTCCATAGGAAGACATCATGGGAGCATTATGGCATTTACTCGATATTGCCGCTATTCCAGTAAGGCCAGTGGTGGCAATGGTGCCATCGGTGGGCTTGTTATCCACAGGGCAACACAGCTGCGTAGTGTACAGCCAACATATTTAGCTTGTTTAGATAGCTGCAGGCCAAGCTGTGACAAAGTGCTGGCAGGCCTGGCTGCACAGGAAATCACAAAAGACTGGTGCAGAGCTCTAGGTTTTCATTCCACCTGAAGATGCCAACTGACGATCTCCTCCCTCACCTTTAGCAGGTACGCAGTGGAAACCCCTGGTTGAATGAAGACCTGCAGACTCATGCTTTATAGGAAGTGTTTTCATCTTCTTCCTTGTTGGGATTCTGATACAATCACACCATCTCCTACTTTCTCACCCTCCTCTGCCTTTCTTCCCTATTCCTCCTCCATAAGGTTTCTTCCTGTTCTAGTCTACTAAATGGGTTTGAAGACAAAGTGCTCAATCAGTGACTACCAACACCTTCAACTCCTCCTCCTCCTCCTCCTCCTCCTCCTTCCCCCCTTTCCTTACCCGCCTCACAATGGAGCCAAGAGCTTTCTAATTAAACTGCAGACTGTTCTTCTGGGTAACCAGAGTTTGAAAGCTGTGAAGTGAATATGCACCACTTGGCCATTAATTCAAATGAATATCACTGAGTGGTGCTGAGACGTGCCCCTAGTTTAGCTTTTTATTTTTTTTTACGACATTATCGGCAGCAGATTTTGTCCCGGTGCATATTGTTGTTGTACTTTACAAATTACCTTGCTGTTAAATTCATGAAGTACAAGAGAGAAATGTCATTGGAGTAATGGGCCGTGATCAAACGTTTAACCAGATTAGAACTGAAAGCATTTGATGATTGGGGTATTGTCCAATACAAAAATATGCTCGATGAGAAATGGTGTTGTTGTAGGGTGCAAGAGACTTTCTTGGCGCATGGTGTAGTGCAGCCCTTTTTAATTTCATTTGAGCCCCCCCCAAAAGAAAACAACAGAGCTGTTTTCTTTTTTGTAGCAACAATGTGACTGCCAAGTCAATCTGACCTAAAACAACGGTTGGTTGGTGTTGCATTTCAAATGCAAATGATTGTCAAAGATAGATGTTTTTGTTGTGTATTTCAGCTCGATCAATCAAAAAACATAATATTCCCTTGCACTGTATTTTTAGATATGTGAATATTATGCATCCAAATCCATCCAAATAGTTTTTTAAAGAGGACGTTTCATTGTTTTTTGCTGAAGAAGGAGTTCTCCTGGCCTCTTCAACTCGTGACCTGGTCAGTGTCTCATTCTTGCATCAGGTGATGGATGTTAAGTAACTCAACGTCTTACAACGTCTATAAAGGCTGTGTTTCAGCTGCAATTTTCAATAGTTTGTCTCGTCCAAATTTGAAGAAAAACTTGTCTACACCTGGCACGTAACAATTTGCTTTTCACTCATGCTTTACAGGAGTTGGTGTGACCTGAAGCTGAAGTGGGAGGAATGGCCTATGCAGTAGCAATTATGTACAAAACACGCTGCACAGCAGTTTATAATAATACCGACTCCAAGGATTATGCTGCTCTGGAAAGTTATCATGGCAGCAAATATCTTTTTTTGTAACAATTGCGACGTAAAATATAGCTTTACATTACAAAGTACAGGAATGCGCGCTTCTTTGTATTTGATCGGCCACCGCAACACTCTGCCGGACCATGTCTAATTGCGGTCCAACAAATGTTGATCCTGGTTTATGTTCTTTGCCATAGCACTCTGCGTCTCATTCTCACTGTCTTACCGGACTAGCCTCGTTGAAATGAATGAGGGGGACTGCATTTTTTTCACACAGGGCTAAAGTTGGTCTGAACGCGTAGAGATAAGCCAGATAGCAAGCGGGATCTCATGCAGAATGGCTGCTACTTCATGTTGAAAGTAGTTGAGGCGGTTCATTTATCTGAATGTGGCTCCATAGTAAGTATTCTGGGAATGTCGACCTGGGACGAGAGCCCAGGTGCAAGGAGAACTCACTGGATGAATCCATACGTCCCATCTGACCTAGAACCCCTTCAGGATGTCTCCTGAGGACCAACTGACCCAAGACAAGACCCGTGTAAGCGGCGGAAAATGTATGAATGGATCATTTTGATGGAGTGCAGGTAAATGTCATCGGCTAAGAGAGTTCATTAGCCAGTTAAATTTGTAAATACATGTAGAGTAGATGGACTTTATCCCTTTTGGTTCTTGGAGTGCCCTTCTGGGAAATTAAATAGAAGAATAAATTATGACTGTGGTCTCTCTCTACAGGGATGCTGCTAGTAAGTCTGGGCCCAATGGAAACTGCTCTCTTGGGGCCCTGAAATAGTGCGTATCTATAATCCCTGGCAACCCCATCCACATGTAGAGCCCGTGGAAATGGGTAAAAATATCCCCTGGAGAATATTTGCATGTGAGGTGGATATAAAGATGTCACAAATGGTTACTTTAAAAAAAATCTAAAATGGCACAGCAGTTTAGAAGCTTAACATTGCCCTAAAAGTAAAGCGTCCTTCTCTTTGTCTGCTGAGTCTATCAATTCACATTTTCCCATTTTGCCCTCCACAATTGAAATGATCCCTCACAGCGTTGCGTCTTCAAGGCTGGCTGCTCAGGTATAGTGGAGATATGCTGCCTGTCTTGTGACGCAGGTTTAATTTGTGCTCCGAGCAGGATGGATAAGCACTATAGAGAGAGAGAAAAAGGAGGAGGTAGAGGGAAGCAGTGACAGAAACGCCCACCAAGCATGGACTGTTTCTGGCAAATGAGAATCTGTTGTGTCTCCCTCTTCATCCAGATGCCAGGGCTGTGGGATTCCAAATTACGGCTGTAAATTTTGCACAACTGCTTCATGCTTGATTATCCCTAATCTGAGTTTTCACTCTCCCTTTTTCATTGCTGCTCTTTGTGCCTCCTTTCATTTTATCTGTTTTACTTCTTTCTCTCTTTCTCTTCTGCTCTTGCTCATTCTCTTTCTATGTGCATTTGTGTCCTTTTTTTCAGCCTCTCTCATTTTCTATCTACTTTTATTTGTTTTTTATGCATTTCTCTTAAAAAATATAATTATTTAAAAGGGTCTGTCAGTAGAATTACATTGATCACTCTCACTAAGAATGCAACTATTCTTTATCTAGGTTTCGAAAGCATCCTTTAGTGACTTAAAAGGCGCTTATAAATAAAATGTATTATTATTAAATGCATGTCAACCCTCAATTTTTTAAATAAGTACAGTACAGGCCAAAAGTTTGGACACACCTTCTCATTCAATGTGTTTCCTTTATTTTCATGACTATTTACATTGTAGATTCTCACTGAAGGCATCAAAACTATGAATGAACACGTGGAATTATGTACTTAACAAAAAAGTGTGAAATAACATGTCTTATATTCTAGTTTCTTCAAAGTAGCCACCCTTTGCTCTGATTACTGCTTTGCAAACTCTTGGCATTCTCTTGATGAGCTTCAAGAGGTAGTCACCTGAAATGGTTTTCCAACAGTCTTGAAGGAGTTCCCAGAGATGCTTAGCACTTGTTGGCCCTTTTGCCTTCACTCTGTGGTCCAGCTCACCCCAAACCATCTCCTTCCAGAAAAAAGAGTTTTTTTGTGATTGTTGTGGGCAAAAATCCTTGATTATGCGGCACGTTTTCTTAAAAAATGCAATGGAATATGCAGGATATTTATGCAATTTTATGCGATGAAATTGCGGGAACTTGCAAAAAATGTGGGAACTTGCAAAAATTGCGGGAACTTGCAAAAACTGCAGTTTGATGAAAAAGTGATTCCCCCAACACCCTGCTTTTTTTTAAACTTAATTTCCAAAAATAGTTTGCAGATATTCAGTCATTGCAATAAGTAAACAAATAAGATACAAAAATAAATAAAAATAATATAATATTAAAGTAAAAATAAAAGTAATAGTCTAAACAGAGGGAAATAAAAGATACAAAAGAGACAGACTTTCAAAAATCGTTAATAATATAGACAGCAGGAGCACTTAAACAAAGAAATTTGAGTAGACATCAGATGTTAAGATAGGTTTCTTATTTGATACCAACTAACTATAAGAGACTCAAAGTACAAGTCAAATTCAACCTCCAATACCTGCTTTTCGATGATGTTCACGTCGCGTAATTACGTCACTTCATAACGTTCCCATGGCAACAGGGGAAAATGGCTGCTCTCGTGTGAAGTAAACACAACATTTTTTCAACTTTCTGCTAAGATATATGTGACTTTTTTGCAACGAAAATGCGGGGATTATGAAATCATGCAAGCACCGCATATTTTGCGCGGAAATCGGCAATTTATGCAGCGGAAGTGCGGCATATTTGAAAAAATGCGGCCCCCGCATGAATATGCGGACTTTGGCTGATTATGCATTGAATTATGCGATCGCATAATCACGTTTTTCTGGAGGGACTGGGTGACTGTGGAGGCCAGGTCATCTGGCGCAGCACTCCATCATTCTCCTTCTTGGTCAAATAGCCCTTACACAGCCTGGAGGTGTGTTTGGGGTCATTGTCCTGTTGAAAAATAAATGACGGTCCAACTAAACGCAAACCGGATGGGATGGCATGTCGCTGCAGGATGCTGTGGTAGCCATGCTGGTTCAGTATGCCTTCAATTTTGAATAAATCCCCAACAGTGTCACCAGCAAAGCACCCCCACACCATCACACCTCCTCCTCCATGCTTCACGGTGGGAACCAGGCAGGTAGAATCCATCCGTTCACCTTTTCTGCATCGCACAAAGACACGGCGGTTGGAACCAAAGATCTCAAATTTGGACTCATCAGACAAAAGCACAGATTTCCACTGGTCTAATGTCCATTCCTTGTGTTTCTTGGCCCAAACAAATCTCTTCTGCTTGTTGCCTCTCCTTAGCAGTGGTTTCCTAGCAGCTATTTGACCATGAAGGCCTGATTTGCGCAGTCTCCTCTTAACAGTTGTTCTAGAGATGTGTCTGCTGCTAGAACTCTGTGTGGCATTCATCTGGTCTCTAATCTGAGCTGCTGTTAACTTGTGATTTCTGAGGCTGGTGACTCGGATGAACTTATCCTTAGCAGCAGAGGTGACTCTTGGTCTTCCTTTCCTGGGGCGGTCCTCATGTGAGCCAGTTTGGTTGTAGCGCTTGATGGTTTTTGCGGCTGCACTTGGGGACACATTCAAAGTTTTCGCAATTTTCCGGACCTTCATTTGTTAAAGTAATGATGGCCACTCGTTTCTCTTTACTTAGTTGATTGGGTCTTGCCATAATATGAATTCTAACAGTTGTCCAATAGGGCTGTCGGCTGTGTATCAACCTGATTTCTGCACAACACAACTGATGGTCCCAACCCCATTAATAAGGGAAAACATTCCACTAATTAACCCTGACAAGGCACACCTGTGAAGTGAAAACCATTTTAGGTGACTACCTCATGAAGCTCATTGAGAGAACACCAAGGGTTTGCAGCGCTATCAAAAAAGCAAAGGGTGGCTACTTTGAGGAATCTCAGTTTTCAGTTATTTCACATTTTTTTGTTAAGTACATAATTCCATATGTGTTCATTCATAGTTTTGATGCCTTCAGTGAGAATCTACAATGTAAATAGTCATGAAAATAAAGAAAACGCATTGAATGAGAAGGTGTGTCCAAACTTTTGGCCTGTACTGTATACTATGTCTTTTCTTTCCTTTCCTGCCTACATTTCTGCTGTGTAGCATCTTGCTTCCATCATTCACCCAACCTCTGAATGGGTTGCCCACTTTCTGGAGTTTTTCATCGCCTCAGATGGGGGATGAAAGCCAGACATTTCTCGCTATGTCATCAACTCGAAATTCTCCTCTCATCTGTGTCTAGACACTGGTGAGATCTTGTGGCTTACTTCCTCATCTGGTCTTAATGCTTTAATATTTCATGCAGTTCAAGGCCCTCTTTGTAATATGCAGGCACAGCACTTTTCTGGACAGTATTTGAATTATGTGCCCACTGGCCATTCTCTGATCCAAGCAGGAAGCAGTCGTTTCCATGAAAAGAAATAGGGGTCACTTATACTCACCGTCATATTGGTGGAACACTTCTTTGCCTAATGGATGCTAAGATTAGCTCTTCTGTAAGAGGATTATAATCACTATGCAAAGTAAAGGAAGCAGCCATTCAACATTTAAGTGGACAGCGTTGTGATATCGGCAACAGTAGATCAGGGGCTCCTGAGGGAGGTGAAATGAACATGAATGGCAAATGTCAGGATGGCAAAATTCAGATTAAATTCTTTTTTTCTTTTGGTAAACGCATTGCCTGCTCCTTCATAAACTGTTAATGTGCACTGCTGAAAGCAAGACAACATGAGTGGAAGCTGCAGAGACAGGACTGCTGTTACAGGACTGTGGAGTTACTTTGCCTCGAACTGCTTGACAAGCAAACACAAACCTCCTCCTGTGGCTGCACTACAGTTTAACTCCATGGTACTTACAGTAGGTACAGTGAGCTAGACGTGCACTTTGTTTTAGTATCGTAACCTTCACATATCTACTGTGTGTAAAAAACCCACTTTTAAATGTGTTTGCTCATCCAAACCAGAACAACATTGCCATCCCTATAGCCACGCTGATAGTGTGGCTAAATATTCAACAGCAATGTGTCCTTATTCTAGAGCCTGGCACGCGACAGGAGACTTTCTTAAATGAATATTATTTGTGCACACAAATGAGTAATTTGTGCTGTTGAATTATTATCACGCAAAGGACCAAACTAGCATTACCACTAGCAAGCATGTTTACTGCTGGGTATGATTAGAATTTTCTTTTACAGACCACACTGGCTGTGGGCTGAGCAATTTGAGCAAGTTTTCATTGGAAAAAAAAACTTTTTTACAATGGGTAGCCATTGTTTCAGTAGGAAATTGATAACTGAAAATGACATAATGTTTCTTGGCACTGAGCTGTGCCCCTTTAATTATTGAACAGAGTTGGTAAAAAATCTTTTTTCTCTGCAACAAAACCACTTTAATACAGATATTCAAGGGAACCTTGTATGCAGTTTTCAAAAACTAATGAACTGGAAGTTGTTTTCATGAATATTTAAGAATGTCTTGAATATTTTGGAGGAAGGTTGGCTTCACAAGTCTTTAGTTTGTTTCTTTTCTACTAACAGTTTTTATCTGAACTACTGGAACTAATTAGTTCCTAAACTGCTCACAGGGAGGCCTGTCAGGGAGATCCCTAACGCTGTAATTCATTTTTCAGTTCTGTAAGCTACATCAATTATACAATTCCATTCACTCCCATAGTAGTGGGGTGGTGGAAGAAACCTCAGAGACATATATCTCAAAACCTGGAAGAATGGCCCTGTAAACGTGAAAGTCTGTCACTGAGTCGACTGAGTGACTGACTGAGTGAGTGGTGAAGTTACACCACTGGTTAGTCAAGTTGGAGTTTCAAAATGGACAGGTGCAACAGTGTTTCCGCTGGTAACATCTTTGCCTCTGCGTTCAATGATTTGATCCACTTCCTCAATTCATACGGGGTCGTTGTTACACATTTGTTACTCTCCCTGCAACACTCGACCCAGACAGCCTCATTTGAGAAATGAATAGGAGCTCTAAAATATTGCAATTTTTGGTGCCACATTTCTTTTCTGTATACATTTATATATATCCCTGTATATGGGTTTCTAACGTGGTGTTTCAGTCCTATATTTGTAGGGAGTTGACACAGTTTGATGCATGTACGATACACATACATACGAGTAGAGAGTGTGGCGGTGGATGCGCTCAGACAGGTGTTCAGGTGTAGGTAGTTAATGTACAGTGTAGGTTTCAGTTTGTCCATGAATAAACACTGCTGGCATGTTCATAACTATAGTGGGATACAACCTATAGGTCTGGTATGTTTAACAAAGTAACACAAACCAATGTGCATTGGCATGTGACTAAAATGGCATAATAACACTTTAGATGAGCAATCAAGAACAGCACATTTTTGAAAATAGTATTATTATATTGTTGAATTTATTAAATCAAAGCAGTCCTCAATTTTTTACTACAACAAACTAGAGTTGTGGAGTTGGCAGCTTTGATTTAACTCATGGTAAACCACAAAGATGACCCATGAGGCATCTCGCTCTATACTTCCTCCCTTCTTCCCTCTCCTGCTGTCTCTCTCAAAGCGCAGTTTCAGGAGCTCAGATTAAATTACTGCCTGTCATTTCAACAGCTCTTACATAGACAGATAGCTTTTAAATTGCTGTAGAAAATCAGAAAGATCATCAAAAGCGTTCCCTGTAATTCACACTTTTACTGGGGAAATGATTCAGTGTAGCCAATAAATTTTGCTTGTTACGAGAAGTCTGAAGGAGTGAGAGCTTACCTGCTGGCTACTCCCACTGTGGAGGAAATATGATCTGGTCTTTGGCTGATGGATATTAAAACTGCATTTCTGTGTGACAGAGGCGACTTTAGCATACTGAGTGACTTGTGGAACAGTGATGACACAAGCATTGTGATTTTTGCTCAATACAGCCGTCTTAAAGGATAATTCTGTTTTATTACACACTGGCTCTTGAGAGTAAAAGTTAATTCTTGACCTTGGAAATAGTAGTCACAGTAACAAGAAAACAAACCAAGGGTCACCGAGGGTGAAGAAAAAGGGTCATTTACACCAAGACGCCAACAAAAATGTCTAACTATAGAGACAACAAGATCCGGGGAACTTCTGTCGGTAAGGGCAGAGTAACATAAGCATGCACTCACTATTATTATTAATAATGATAACGATAACGATAATGATAATGATAATGATGATGATGATGATAATGATAATAATTATAATGTGATTAGATAATCTGCTTGTTTACAACCTGTCTGATAGTGTGACTGCTTGTGTTTCTTGCCCCATTTAACTTTAGCTTAAAAGCGATTTCACCATGTTCCCAGATCTCAGCAATTACTTTGGTGAGGACAATGTCTGCACAATAACCGATAGGAATGAAGGCCGAAGCTACAGAAATAAGACCCAAGCTGTAATAAACCGGAGTTATCCTCTAACATTCTGACACTTAACAATAAGTTCACAGTGATGCAAATACCATTCATTTAAAGACGTCACAACTTCTAAATCCTCTGCAGTGAAAGTTCGTTGATAGCTTTTGCAGCCTCAACTTAACCATGCAAGCCGCTTTTCTTGCCTGCCCTACATTCTGCAGCCATATTGTTTGCATTCAAAGCCAGTGCCCACACAGCTGGAGGATAAGCCAAGTCTCTCGGCAGATAAAGTACGGCGCCATTGGCTGCTGCACCCTCTTTTCATTTCCCTCTGTCTACTGGGATGTCAGAGGCTCCTGGCCACAGCTGGAAGATGAATAGTGCTGCACCACTCCACTTTGTCATGGTGTCCAAAAAGGCTCTACATGGCATTGAGAGACTCTCAGGCTCTCACAAATGGGATCTCTGCAGCTCTGGGTAACCTTGCATGTACGGAACAGCCTGAATCTATAAAGTTGTCGGATACAAATAATCCCATGGGATTTCAAATCTCTTGCGGGTACTGTTGCTCGCTTAGAATACAGGCATTTTCAAGCCACGTTTGTATGTAACACACCAGGCTCAGTTCACTTACGTTTCAAATCAGTTAGAGAAGGATATGGCAAATAAGTCTGGGCCTGTGCAAATAATCTACATCGGAACTCAACCTTAAAATGCATTATGTTTTGCTTATGTGTGATGGTAAAGTTGTGTGCTGTATTATCTGTTTGTAAGGTCACATGTGGGCACAAATAAAGCCTTGGAGTGCTTGGGCTGGAGAGACCTAACAAAAATCCTCTCTGCTCAGTTTGGTTGTTCCTACACCAGGGGCAACAACACCTACCTGCTCTGTCTCACTGTTCTCATGGAAACGCATCAAAGGAGCTGAAAGATAGACAGAAACCGAGAGAGGGGGGGAAAACAAGCCTGAGATGCTTTGTTACTGTATTGTTGCACTCTTTATTGTCCCTGTGCTTTTTTCGGCGGTGACAGTGAGCCCTGACACACATCTCTTTCCTCCTCTGTTGGAGGTGAAGACCAAAGTGGATCCCAGTGTGTAGGTGTTGTTGCACCATGTTGAAATCCAAGGCACCCAAGTCACTTAACTCAACCAGCATAAACTGCACATTTTTGTCGGTTTCAGGGTACACCTATACATATTTCATTGGTTCTAAGGTATTCCTCCATGTTGAATTTTCCTCATGTGATGGAATCAGGGCTGACACATAAGAGAGCCTGGGGCCTGGAGAGTTTGGAACCAAGATTAAAGCAGAGACTCCTGTTAGGCCTACAGACGGTGATTACAACAGCACCCATTTAAAGCAGCCTTGATGGAAATCCAAAGTGGCATGTCACTATGGGGAAGAGACAGGCAGAGGATGCATTCATGGCCTCCTTGTAGACATGAGGCAGTAAATGTACTAGCGTTAACCGTCAGTGATAGTGGCACGGGGCATATACAGTACCGACTACTGCTGACTGTCACAACAGCTCCTCCACACCAAACAGCAGAACAAGACTTTAGTTGGTAGGATGAGGCGTTAATGTGTGTAATTTATGGAAACTTTGTTGGTTGAGTTTGTTCAGTCCGTGGAAATTTCAGAGCACAAACAAACCTGCTGTTTCCTACATTTGCATTTCCGTGTCCCCAGAGTACTACTAAATGTAGCTGTCGTCGTTGCATTTTACTCACTTTCATGGCCAAACTTAACAGTCATCTGCCTGGGGGCTGTAATTTTAGTAATATATCATACCAATTGTTGTGTGTAATTTTCTATACAATATCCTACGAACCCGTTTATGAGAATGCGTTGAACATTTGAAAGATAAAACAATGAAGTTGAACTCATAAGCGTTAAAAAAAAAAAAAAAAACACCCTTGTTTGATTCAATACACTGCTACAGATTTACTGGGTCTGGTGTTAGTGTTATATGGGACAACATTTTTAAACTTACTCGTTTCCAGTAAGTTCTTGACCATCTAACCTAGCTGAAGAATTTTTCTGAAAGGTTCTTTAATGTGTTAGCAATTAATGAAAGCAATTAATGAAAGATAAGCTCAGGGTCTGCTGCTTTACAACAGAGATAGATAATGGTTGATGTGCACATTAAAACTTTCCCTGTACATAAGTAAGCATGAACACTGCTAATATTAATACAGTATATTCCCTGTTGGACAATGAATATTCAACAGTTTTTCTTAGTTGGATTAAACCAATTTATGGCTTTCTTCTTCTTCATCACATCCATATTGCTATGAGCGAAAGTCGTGTGAAATCTCCACCAAAAGGGGACTCTTTAGATGTCAGTGGGCAGTTCATTTGGGGCTTGCTGACTTGGCCCGACTTGCCGAACAGCCCTCCATATAGATCATGACTGTTAAGTCCAGACATACAGTAGGTTCCAATGTCCCCATTATGAACTCATATACGTACTTTGATGTGTGCTTCAGCTAGGTCAGCCCAGTATCACCAGGAAATTACGTCCAAATTGGATAATTCCACACCTCACAATTTATGTCTAATGCCAGTGTTCAGTTTTATATGAGGTGAGTCACTCCATATAGGGCACATTACTTCCTCGGTAAGGGTATAGAAGCAAAGGTGATGGATGAGCGAGCATAGTCCAACTTTGCCTCCTGTCACAGAACTCAAATTAACATTTGATAGACTGTTTAAGTTGCCTACCTATAACCGTACCTTAATCATACTGTACTTTCCACAACAACAATCTTTTACTAACCTATACTGTACTTTTACTGTGGTTGTAATGTGCAGATATTGCAAAAAGCAAGAATTTTGAAAAGATTTGGCATTGGATGTATGATTATTTGTATTGCTTGCCATAGTTGATGCTGCTGGTGTATCAAAGCAGCAAGGCAAATTGACCTTGGGAGCCGCTAGGTGCAAAAGAAAAATCCCTGTTTATCGCTGACATTTCCGGAAGAATTAATTCAGACTCAAACACTTTTCACACCTACAATACCTGTGTGAATCCTCTCCTCCCTGTGCTGGTGGAAGAGCTTAAACCAAGAGTCCCAGTACAGGAACTATAGATGCTTGGCACATGCCTTTGAAAGTCTTGAACTAAATGGTTCCTCTCAGCATTGACGATATGCTGTTTGAGGTTGTGAAGGCATTTGATCCAGACTATAGAGGAAAGTGTTCAATCAAAAGGAGGTCCTTGAGTTTGTTTGTTTGGCAGCGAGTTCATTAATTCCACTTAGCATGAAGAGAAATATAATGGGGCTACACACCCATGCCTGCAAAAAACAAAAGTGGCAGAAAATATTTTGGCATGGCATTGATATCCATCAGACTGTTTTGCTACAAGGCTACAATTTGTGCCACTTTCCTGGATAGAACATATATGTAAAGTAGTTTAGAAGTGTATGCCTAAATGATATACAGAAAACTGAGACCAGAACATGACTTTCCAGCTCAATCACGAGCAGCATCACAAACTCCTTTAATATTCCGACTAGGCTACAGAGAAATCCAGACGCATGTTTTTTAGGGGTGGGGGAAAAAATCGATACAGCATAGTATCGCGATATTTTTCGTGGTAATACTGTATCGATACACAGACGCCAAGTATCGATCTTTTATTATATATGTGTTGGTCAGTCTGTCTGCTTGACAATCCCCATTTTGCAGCAATACAAATGAAGTGAGATGAACAAACAGAGAAATGTATCTTTTTAGATAAAACAAATGTTGACAAAATTGTCCTTTGGGGACATCATTTGAAACTGGGAAATATTTGAAGTTGGAAAAAAGGTAATAAATTGCAATATATCACAGAATATTGCGATATGTTTAAAATCGCAATAATATTGTATCGTGACATAAGTATCGTGATGATATCGTATCGTGAGGCCTCTGGTGATTCCTACCCCTAATGTTTTTTCATGATCAGTTATTTTTAGGCATACTATCACTTTAAATGGTACATAGTAAAATGCTGGCAACGTTTCAAGTGGGATTGAAAGTCCCACCTAGGAGGATTTAATTAGCGCTTTGAATGAATAACATTTCACCCATTTCTCTCTCTGTCCTTGGTAATCAGTTCTGGGCCATTAATGAGAGGATGACTATCGACTGGCGGAGTAGGCTGCTGATAATTGAATGTGTAGAGGCCATTAAACATTCCTAATCAAAAACAAACACTCCAAAGCCACAGTTCCTGCAGAACAATAAGATGCAGCAACAATGGAAGCATGTTTGTTGGAAACTTAAAAAAAAAAGAAAATAATAATAATAAAAAAAAGGGCTTTGTATCTATCATCGTCCACAGGGTTGATCTTTGTTTTGTTATTGGACTCTCAGCGCCAACAGTTCAGAATTTGACAGGCCAGAAAATAGGCTGAATTTCTTGGGGCATGGCACCATATTGCCCAAGTTAGCGTTTAAATCCAAACAACTGAGAGGGGACAGACAAGAAAAAACACTTTGTAATTGAAACGTTCTCAGAGGCTTTATTCCACATGCAAACAGGTCAATAAATCACTAATAGTGGCTATAGTGTGGTGTTGGAAACCACTGCCCTTATATTGACTTGGCACTATTGATTTGACTTCAGCATCACCACAACTCATTTGAAGTTGGTAGGTCAATATTATTAGTTGACAAACCACACCCTACATTGCCTCTGCTTAAGCCCTGTAGACTGATATGTGTAAGAAATGGAACCTGTGAAAGTAATTATGTATGCTCAAGCCCTAATTGTTGTTATTTTAATATATTTAAAGTGATTAGATGTAACTTTTGAATGTTTCTGAAACTGTGTAATTTTTCATCTGATGATCATAAATGACCTGTAACAGCAAATAAGACTAACAGTGAAAAGAACACTTTTTTAATAAAGATTTTAGTAAAGCCTTTGCCTGGGTCCGATTTTTCCCGCGAAGTCACAAAACGGCAGTAGACAGACAACAGATGGGAGAACATTACGAGATTGTAAATGATTCAAAACAGACCCCGAATTGGCCCTCAGGTATGTAATTTGTCCATTTCCTTCATAAAATAACTCTACAATGCGAGACATCAATGTTTATTGAGCTGAGTTTCTACATACAGTTGTCAGTCAGCTGTTGCATAACTTTATGTTGTTAACCATCATATATGATTGATTGATCACATGAGCATGTATAATTGATAATAATTGATGATCCAGTGTTCATTATTCTTATTCTCACATTACTCATGCTACAATAAATATTTTAGTGCATGCAAATGTTATTATATGCAAATCTATGGAGGCCTATTAAGTTGTTATGGTGTGCTGAGAAGATTATTGGCCTTAGGTGTTTGGAACAGGAAATGTAAAAGCCCTTACAAACTGGCTCCGCTGAATTATTGGCATATATTTATGTGAAAACGCCATTGTTAATTTATCTTGTGACTGACTCATTAGGTATGTACAGACTGCAGATTGGTGTTTTCTTGAAGTCAACCAGTGATGATTCATAGAAAGAAGCTATAAAGAAGGAAAACTCATCAGTCTGAATCATTATGAGGAGCACGTTGCATCTTCAGTAATTGCGTGAGGGACCTTGCTGTTGCGCTCAAATTTGTTTGTGTTGTTCTTTCAAGGTCTGCTGCGCTTCAAAAGGACAGACGCTCCTTTGCCTTTCTGCAGCGGCTTGTCAACATGACTCTCTGTCCATTGGAGCAGAAAAAGAGGGACCAGTCCATGTCCCGTCTGACTGGCATGTCACTCACATTCTCTGGATGGAAGGGAGCGAGAAGGAAGTTATGCTTGTAAAACCCAAGCAGACACCCGTGTGGAACATGGAGCATTATTTCAAAAGCTGACATGCTGCGTTCAAGTCTGTAAAATACTGCTGGGGTTCTGGGGGCTCACCATTTTTGGAAATTTTGATCATTTTGAGACATGCAAACACAGTTGGAAGCTCTTTATCTGTATGCAGATGCCACACCATGAGCACTGCAAAAGATGACAGACATGACACTGATTTTAGTCAGTATCCTGATTTTCTTTAGTCATATTCGTGCTTAGGCTTATAAATCTGGAGAGAAAGTACTGTCTACTGCAAAATTTAGCATAGCTTTGCCGAGTTTCATCAGCAAGTTTTGTAAGCAAACATGCTGTTGCTGAATCTTATTGTGTTCATGCAAATTATGTAATGTGTACATGTGTAATGTACTCATTTGCATAATCTTTCCAGATCTAAATGCAGACAATTGGCTCAAGGAACCTTCTAGTTCCTTAAAAATAGTTCTGGAGACTTAAAAGCCCCCAGAACCTTGTGTTGAAACATGGTTTAAGAACATGACCTTTTGTTTGGAATATACTTCTGGATCAGCTTTTTCTAGGTTTCTAAGTTTCAGAACCACCTTTTTATTTTTATTTTTTGGCTCAAACATGGAGGCTTTTGCCACGTGGATTTAAATACTGACCACAAGACAGTCAGCAAATTAGATCATTTTAATTACTTTATTTTTGGTTCAGAGTAATGCTCCCAAAGGGCATGTTTACAAATGGGCTGTTTGTTCCTCAGATAAAGCCAGGCTCAGTAACTGAAAGGTGTGTGTGTGTGTGTGTGTGTGTGTGTGTGTGTGTGTGTGTGTGTGTGCGTGTGCGTGTGCGTGTGCGTGCGTGTCGTGTCGTCGCGGCGTATGCGGATCCTGTTCCAGCTTCGCCAGCTCTTCAAGGCTAGACTGGAGCCAGCCCCCCAGGCCAATGGAGTTGTGCGCTTCTTCTGTGACCCCACCTTCTGGGCCAAAAACGTGGTGAATCTAGGTAAGACAGGCCTATTGGAGGATGACAACAGCTACAGTGGATTCCATTCTATGTTTGTCGCATGCAACCACCTTTGCTTGGTTGAGAATGACAAGGAAATAGCTGATCATGCTAGAAACAAATCTATAACAAATTTGTTGCTGTGTATTTAGTCAACTTTGGCAAAAATATCAGTAGTGAGCATATATAAACACAATTGAGAAGTAGTACTCCACAGAAAATCTATCTTTAAAGTTTCCAAAATCAAACTTTAAAGCGATAACTACACAGTAGGTCTAGTAGTGGCAGTATCCTCCCACTGTTTCAATATTTTGGTCCATTCAAATGGTCCATTTGAACAGATGTATTGAGGCACCATATGCTCCTCTACTGCATGTAAGCAAAGCCTGTGAGCAGCCTGTGGCTGGAAAATGGGGATTGAAGTTGTGGGTCCACATGACTGCGACCTGTCTTGGTTTGATATAAGCTAACAAATTACATTCCAGAAATGCCTGCATATCCTAATGCTCATACATTTGGGGTGTCCTAATTTCCTTTTATTTCCCCCAATGATTTGACAAATGTTGCAAATTACCTGTATCAAACTCTCCACCTGTTCCAGTAAAACCATGTTTATGTGAAAACTTGTGAACAGGCATAATTAACAAAACAGCAAATCAGCTACTATATGCAAAGGTAGCTAGTGGACAGTAAAAATATGAACAATATTTGTACTTTGAGTTTGATTTCTAAGTTCTCAGTCTTGGGTTCAAATCACTCTGCTAAAGTACCCTTGAGCAAGACACTAAATTCCACCAGATCTATGGCAGATATTTTGTAGTTGACCCGGACCTCTGGCGTCCCTCTGGAGAATCCACATATGTAAACTTGAGCTACAAACACACACATACACATATCAGCTCCGCCTACAACAGCACATTTCTGCTTACCTGTTAAATGTGGAAACACAATAGGCATTTCATGTTCTGTACTCAGCAGCTGAAAAGGCTGTGTAGTGGAGAACGATAGTTAAGTGTTGTAACTCTAGATTCTATGAGTATAGGCATAGCCCCCTAAGAGCTGTTGCTATTGGGTTTATCCCTCGCGCATGCGCAGTCGTGAAGATTTCTTTTGTGCCCTAGTGCCCTGCATGGGCCTCTCTAATGTCCGCATCAGCATTTTTCTTCAGCCAATGTTAGTGAAGCAGGTGGCCCGGATCTTAGAGGGCTATGCCTATACTCATAGAATCTGGAGTTACAATATGTATTTTGTATAGGCTTCGCCCTCTAAGAGCTGTTGCTATTGGGTTAAGGGCGAAGCTGATGTAGTCAATGCCACCTGTGACACCAAAATCCACAAGCAGATAGCATAGACTAGCTCTTTTTCCTTTTCACACTGTACAGGTTTTATTATGTAAAACAAATTACATTGTTTGCTTGTTTAAAACCTGATAGGCTATCCCCATGACTGGTCTGCTTAACGTTGAGGCCCTGCCGCATGGATTCTGAAGATGCTCTGTAATTAAGATTAAAATCATCATTAATTAATGCAAAGCACACTCCTCTGTCGGAGACCACGGTGCGCTCGTGTGTTCTAATGCCACTAGAATGGCCACTCTCTTCCTGAATGCGAGCCAGGAGACAAGGAGTCAGGGGCACAGGTGGAAAAAACGAGACCAGCCTCGCGCCTTCATAGCGAAAAAAACACAGTGTTTCAACACTTTCAGTATTGTGGACAGCTCCAGAAAATTTATGTGAGGAGGTGGAGAATCTGGCCACCTCCCCAGCCGATGAGAGAAGCGTCTGTGTACACTGTTATGTGTGACGTCACTCTCCCCAAGGGAAAACCCTGCCGACAGGGTCCGGGTTTTTTTTCCAGTTGGCCAGGTCCGACTGCAGAGAAGGTTAGCATGCGCCTCTTGTGCCATATTGGATCGCGGTGCAGGCGGCCCGAACCATCTCTGAATTTTCCTCATGTGGAGGAGTCCCAGAGGAACCACCTCGTGACTCGCGGACATCATGCCCAGTAGATGCATCACTGACAGTGCTGACACCGTTTTGTGAGGTGTGACGCACGACACCAGAGAGCTTAGTGTGTCCAGCCTTGGCGCTGACAGTTTGACTCTCATAGTGGCCAAGTTTATGTCCACGCCTAGAAAAACTATTGCCTGTGAAGGGACCAGCGAGCTCTTTTGCCAGTTTTTGGCAAAACCCAGCGTCTGTAGGTGCTGCACAACCTCCACTGTGTGGAGTGCAGCACTCCCCTGGGAAGGTGCCATAATGGTTAAGTCGCCCAAGTAAAACAGGACTTTGATCCCTTTCCTGCGTAACGGCTGTAAGGCTGTCTCCATGCATTTGGAGAACGTGCGGGGGGAGGCTAGAGAGTAGCAGAATGGCAGCCGATTGTACTGGTATTGAGCTCCCTGGTGAATGGTGCGTAGCAAGACATCGGAGCCGCCCGTCTCCCGGGTTCAGGGAATGCTACTCAGCATTCACACAGGTCGAGAACAAAACCCTTAGCGGTGGGCAGGGAGCCCGCCCGCTGCGGAGGAGAAAAGCCGCTGGTGCGGTGCTCCCCTTCTGGATCGAAGACAGCTGAGTAGCGGGGCTCCGTAATCCTCTGCTGTTTCGAGCTCCAGTTCTCCCAACATGGAGGAGGGAGAGCTGGCAACAGAACCGTCTTGGGGGGGATTGAGTCAGCGGACTCGTGCCCGCTGTTACGCCCCAGTCTAGGGGTGCCTAGGACACAACATGAAAAGGCCCCATCTTCCCCGTCTCCCAAGTAGCCACAAACAAGTATTTGTTTGAATGTCAGAAAAACTTATTTATTTTACATTAAAACAAAAATATATAGATAAACATATAGATATAGGTAAATTATACAAGGCTTCAGGGTGGCCTACCACCAAAATAACCAACAAACAAACAATCCTGTCTAGGAGATAAGAAATTGACCTAACAAACAAAATGGCAAAAAGAATGACAAAAGACTTACCTCCCTAACCAATTAAACAGGAGAAAACAGGATTAACACACCTGGCAGTTGACCCTTACTACTCAAAAGAAACCTAAGGTACCCAATCTAAAACAAGGTTGAACAAAGCAGAAGTGTGACCGGTTGGGAGACGAGGAGGATGAGGAATGCCTGCTGCCCACAGACACTGCCATCTTGGCTCCTTATATATCAGGTGGTTTCCCCAGCTGCAGCCAATCACGGGTTTGGGCATGAAAGCTTTCCACCAATTATCTCCCGGCTATGGCACACATCTATTTGTATGTGAAATTGAAAACGAGAAAAAACACAGGGCACACACGCACACACAGCAGGCTAAAGAAAAAATATGACTGCAGTCATAACACCGCCAAAGAGGTCCCCTTCCGGGATGTCTGGGTGTCGCCGCTGGTGGTATCCTTACCTTACCCGACTGTCCGGCCGTCTGCCGATTCGGTTCCTCCGTCGGTAAGCGGGTGCAGAACTGCTGGCGGCCGGCGGGGTGCCAGCCCGGCGAACGGGGCCGAAGCACGCCTCGCAGCTCAGGTGTCGGGTCTGTCAGTCGGTACACCGGTGGACACCGCTGTTCTTCGAAGTCTTCAAACTGCTTGTCGCTGAAGAAAAATAGGGAGCAGATCTCTGGTCTCGCAGCTGTAATATACAGTAACTGCGGACATAAGAGAGGCCCGTGCAGGGCACTATGGCGCGAAAGAAAACTTCACTACTGCGCATGCCCAAGGGATAAACTCAATTAGCAACAGCTCTTAGAGGGCGAAGCCTATACGAAATAGAAGTGCACGTATCCTATTGTCTCCACAGTGAACAGCATTTTGTGGTTTATAATAATCACAAATTTTAATTTAAAAATTTTCATAAACCACCAAAAGTCTGACCGAAACAGCCTATAAAGTGCGAGGCACAGTCACTTCTGCGTAGAATCAAAAGTTCTATGGTTGAAAAAATGTGGTGCCAAAGGAAAAGGCTGTCCGACTGCAAGGTAAAGTAGTGAAAATATTCTAAATATAGCATACACATAAACTGATGTTTTTTTTAGGTGGGCCTTTTTTAAGTTGGCTAAAATAAGTTTTTTTCGCTGCTGCCCCGTCCACAGCACCACATGGCTTTGCTTCCTTGTCAGTACTCTGGTCTGTTTCTCCAAACTGGGGATGTGCCGAACGTCATCTACCTCATACAACCCCACTTCCAAAGTTCCAATATTCACTGTCCTTTTGGCTCTGTTGTGGTCTGTACCAATACCTCAGAAGAATATCTGTTTTTTCCCTGTTAAATGCTGGACAGTTAGATCAAGTACGAAATATGCTAACAAGCTCTATCCTGTGATTTTTCTCTGTGGGTTCATCACATGATCCGATGTTAACAATACAATTTTAATTATAGCAATATTAGGTAGAAGGACAGCAAAAAGTATGCTACTGAAGTATCAAAAAAAAAAGTATTCATACAGCAGAATGAGCCTGTTAAAGACTATATATAGTCAAATACTTTATCATGTTGCGCCGTTTAATCTATAACCATGCAATTTTACAAGCTGATCATAAGATTTGTATGTAAAAAGTTGTTATTGTATTTAGTAAAACGGTCAGATAAATGTAGTAAAGTAGAAGTATAAAGTAGCATATGATGGTAATACTCAAGTTAAGTAGGTCTTAAGATTGTAATTAACTAGTACTTGAGCAAATGTACTTGTGAATTTACTTTCCACCACCGGCACAAACATATACACAAACAGTGATCAAAGTTGGCAGCCAAATAACACAGTGCCAATGTAGATACAAGCATGTGCACAAACATCAAGCATGAATAAATCAGTGTTTTTAATCTTTTTCAGATTTTTTTTGTTGAGCACAATCCACACATACCCAAATGCAAATGAAATAAGTCTATATATTATTGGTAAACATAAGAATAAATATGATGGGTAAAAAATAAACTGGCAGAACTTTCACAACCCTGTCAGTCACCGTGATGGATTGTGATTAATTGCACTGCAATCCCTGCTGGGCCGTCACTCTGACAGACTGAAACGTGGTTCTCGATTCTGATATCTGGCTGAGCCGAGTTATAGACGAGAGAAGAAAACAAATCTCCTCTCAGCATCTGAACTCTCCCTGTAGTTCTTCTACCGTTGTCCAAGTAAAGTAAGCTGCTGCAGTTGGTTACAGTAATGGAGATAAAACAAGCAGATTGTAGGACATAAGGTGGAAAATCGGCAAACTATACCTTTAATAGTTCACAAATAGTCTGTGCAGTATGAGGTCCGGTCATTTTTCATATACTACACTGTTGATGTGACAGGCCTTGGCCTGGGCCAATATGTCATCATAAAAGCCGGCTTATAGCACAGTACAGGGGGGAACTTCTCCATCTGCTAATAAAGTGCACATTCACTGGTCATAGCATTTGGTGTGTGTGTGTGAGATTGAGAGAGAGGGTGAGTTATAGTAATGGTCCTCGAAGTGGCAAGGGAGTCTTAAATGGTGCTCTTTCAGAAGATAGACTGGCACCTGTAAGCTTTACCACACACACACACACACACACACACACACACACACACACACACACACACACACACACACACACACACACACACACACACACACACACACACACACACACACACACACACAGATATTGTGATATTGTGATATTGTGATTGTGATATTAGACAGTATATACAATGTAACTTTAAAGAGCTCTGGGGCACTCCACATGTCCCTGCCACCAGTCCAGGAACAGACCTTTCACATTTTCCCAGAGTGCCAGTGTAGTCCTCAGACCATGCAGCCCTCAAGGGCGTTTTCCACCTACAGTATGAATGAGGGCATAAAAACATGAAGAAAAGTTTCATGTCAGAATGTGGGGGAGGCTGGTGCTGCTTTGATTCTCCCTGTGGGCTGAGATGGGACATATTACTGTGTACAAATAAGCATCAGCATCATCATCATCATCTACAGTTTAGGATTTATAGCCTGGGAGCTCAAAGTTTTTTTTTTCTCACTTTGCGAAAGGAATTGGGGCACTGTGTGTATGTGTGTGGGAGAGAGCCAGAGAGAAAGCGAGGGAGAGAGAGCAGATGGAAACAGTGTAACTCAAGGCAACTCAGGGTGCAGCAGCAACAGAAGCAGCGTTTCCTTCTATGGATTGAAGGGAGGAAATCCTCTTCTTCGTCGTCGCCTGCATGCAAATGCAGAACGGGACAGAATAAGGCTTAACACACTCGTCTGAAAAACAGCACTTGGCTTTGCGGCAATGGGAGCTTTTCGAGCCCGAGATGCAAGGCATCATCCCTGACAATTTCCCAGAGCATCCACAAAGGCTCATACAGGTGACAAGTGTGTCCAACTTCACTGCACCGCCTGCATTGACGCGCTTCAGAGTGCGTTTCGTCCAGCGGCAGTGCGCTGCGTGAGACCCGCCGCTCTTGTTTTGACGTGACATTTCGCTTGAGCTGCAGCGCATATGTGGCCACATATGACGCATTTGCGCCTTCAGCTGTTTTGGACGCATGGAGTGTTGCGTTTCCGGACAAGTTTTTGTGCTGATTGGTATGTTCGTCATGTCCGCCTGGGTTAACTTGCGCGTTTCTCTGTAGAGTCACACAGAGCCGCTCTCGGTGCAGAAGTTGGTTGGGAATAATAATAGAGACAGTGCGGAGCGCAGAGGAGGAAAATAGAGGTGACAGCGGCGTTCAGGGGATGTTGAGCGGCTGAATTTACTTGCAGCATTATCAGCATATATCCGTGTGAGGATCAAAACTGCGAGGGACTGCTGCTGCTCACTCCTCTTCATCTTCATATACTAACAGTTTTTTGCAGAAGCCTGCCAGTGAATCCCAGCTCCTGAAACCACAGCTGCGTAAACTTGGCCAGATCTGGTGACATTGTACCCTGTGTGTTTGTGTGTGTGTGTGTGTGTGTGTGTGTGTGTGCGTGTGTGTGCGTGTGCGTGTGTGTGTGTGTGTGTGTGCTGAGCAGCCTGGATGGATATGCGGCTCACCGAGGGAATTTGAAAAGCAAGAGGGAATTACTATCAGCTCCTCTCTTCTATTATAACCTCAAAATGGATGCCGACGACAGGCTGTGGAGACGCCACTGGATTTGCCACTCTTCCGCTGATCTGCTTGACATCTGAGAGGCGCAAGCGTTCAAAGTTTGGATAATCTAAAAGGCTGAAGGTGTAGGATGCAGTCTGGAGTGAAGACGCTCTCCGCAGGTGGAGGTGCGTCACTCTGCTGCCTGCTGCTCCTCTGGCTCATCTACTCCCATCTGCTCAGAGAGGGTAAGGACACTTCTGTTTATTACTTTGTCAGCAGCCCCATTGTCTCTGAGGGCTTCTTATTGGGATGCAGCTGCACATGGTGTGGTCAGGTCTGTTGATCCTTAGGAACATTCCCCATAATGTCCAATTTGTGTCCCATCACCAGTCAATGTATGGTGACCTTGTTGTACCTTATGGCATTTTTGATTATTGATTGACTTGAATTTGATTTGGTATCTTTATAATAACATTCCTGCAGTGAGTGTATGTTACTGAACAGACAGTGTATAGTGACATTATTGGACCTTACACCATTTTATAACATTATCTAGGAGCCTGTAGTGACCATATTCTCACAATACTGTAATATATAACCTTATTGTTAAACTAACCTCATGGTGTTCCTTATTCTGATGCAGGCTCTTTGCTATACCTTGCGGAATGACAATTTAGTGAAGCCGTAATTGAGCTTAGGTGAAAAAGCAACACAGTTTGTTTGTTTTAATTCCTCGTGCAGACAGGAGAAGGCCGGCTTTCAAAGCTTTTATAATTTCACTCAGGTTAAGGCTATATCCATCCATGCCATGCTTTCCTCTTGAATAATACATCCGCTGGTGCAATTACACCTTCACCCTGACACAGAATAGAAAGCAAAAGTATGTTTCCCTGCACTTCATTGGCTGCCGTCCATGACAAAACATTTTGGATTCCAGTGCTGTCAAAGACACAGAGAACGGGCTTAAAGCATTGGAACTTGTTGGGAGATGTTGAACACTAAGTTTGTAGATTAGATCTTTTAATCAAGCATTGGCCAGCAGCATAATTACTGCTGTGGAGGAGGGATAGTGCCTACATCAATGTCTTTGGCAGCTCGCCAGGAACAAAAGTAGACACTGATGTGAAAAATGAACTGCCTGTGCACTGAAATGTGCTCCGTTTGCCTCTAATTTGCAGTGTTTTCTCCTAAAATGCTGCTTTCACCAGCCTCTTATTGCAGCCCCTGAACCTTCTTTCAAGCATCTGCATATTATCTGAGGAGTTACAGCAGCTCTCCTCTTCCCCTCAGCCATTTATTATTGACTCAATTTCATCTGAAAATGATCTCATTAGAGTGTTATTGTACAAAATTGTTCAATCAATCTCTTGTGAACTTTAATACCCTTGATATTCTTAGAGTAAATAAATTCTGCTGGATTTGGCCTAGTTAATACCTCTGGATATGATTTGAGCTTTGACATTCTCTGTTTGTCGCTCACCTCCTTCCAGCTGAATTTTCAGAATGAAACATGTAGTATATTATTTATCCGCACTTGTAATCTTCAAATCCCACTAAAATCCTCCTCTGAAACTGGCAGCTGTGACCAGTCAGCGCTGTCAAACCACCATTGCTTTTTTATCATTTCCTCAGCTAGTTGACAGTATATATTTTTTGTGTGTTTATGACTGCTCACAATTGATGGAGTCAAAGCACTCATCACTTTCCTTGACCAGCTCTCTAGCACTTCCACCTCCCTGGCCCCGGAAAGGCCCCTGAAGCAGCGACGAGTGTGGTTGAACTGGTGGGCAGAGAGGTGAAGCCTTGTGGTGGTGACAGGCTGCGTCGCCTCCACCCTCTCTCCGAAGCTCATCTGTCAAGGTGGCCAGGACAGGAAATCAAAGCACAGCAGCCCTGTCTGCGCACGTCATTGGGCCAGCGCCCGCCACGATGAATGGCCTGTCAGCCGCTCTCAACGTTGCCAGTTTATTCAACGATAAATTTGAAAATGTCTGGATTTCCTCACTGGACCACATTCTGGTTCAGTGGTGCAGTTAGAGAGCGGTGGCAACTCCTCCTTACTTTGTCAACCACATTGCTTTGGATTGTGTGTGTGTGTGTGTGTGTGTGTGTGTGTGTGTGTGTGTGTGTGTGTGTGTGTGTGTGAAGAGGAGGAGGGGATGGAGCATTGTTATTCACATTTGTAAGTTGGAGGTGGATGGACATTTAGCCTTTGCTCTAACGCAGCTCAAAGAATTCTAATGCCAAGAATACATTTCAACTTCAAGTGGGAACATAAAAATTCCTCCTTCTAAAATACTGTGATCAAATGAGGCTATTTTGCATTTTAGAAGTACAAATCCTCAAGATCTGTGAGCATCTTTGATGCTAAGGTAAGCAGTCATTGCTGTTTCTGCACTGCACTTTCCAAAGATCAACTGTCAATCAAACAAAGTATAACATCTTTGTTTTTCGGATTTCCTGTTGAAGAAGTGCAAAGCTCCACTAAGAAATATTTCTTTTATTAACACTGAATCACACAACGTGAAACATGTGAAATGTTTGTAGTGATGAAGCAACAGAGAACTATCACCCTCTGCACGTACCCTCATTTCAACAGAGCTTTTTAGCCTCTTTTGGCTCGTTGTTTTGCTTTTCAGGGCCACTAACTTTTCTCTCATGGATCTCATTTCAAGCAGCAACAGGCAGCTGTTTTAAGCAAAACAAGCTCTGAGAAAACCACTACGCTACCTGACCTACACCAAATGGCAGACCAACAAAGTCAGCAACTAGCTGTTGAAGAAAGTTTAACATCTTGAAGCTAAAGAGTCAGCTACTTTGCTCAGGAGTTGTTGGAGACAAAAATAAAAGCTTAGAGGGGAGTGAATATTGGACATTCATAGCAAGAAAAAAGACTCAAAATGAATGCTAATGTTGTGCCATGTCTGCTGAATGTTTGCAATTGTTAGCAAATATGTGTGTTACAACAGCTTTCTAAATGGAAATGTAAGCTGTTGTGTTTTCAGCATGTTCTGCTGTCTCAAGTGGCCTAAATCAATTAGTGTAGCTTTAATTTAATTTTTTTTGGTGGTTGGCGTTCTTTTGTTTGTCTGCTCAGCTATTACTTCTTACGCATAGCCCATTCTATGCTTTTTCCAAATAACCTAAAAAATATTGACATCACAATTCACAATGTGAGGAATAATGAATCTCATTAATATAAGAAGATTCATTGGATGATTCAAATGATTTGAATCTACAGAGACATCTACAGAGCTACACTGTAGATCTTAAACTTGGTGTCATATAAGTGTAACAGACAGCAATGCTGCTTTTTACTGCACATGTCACATGTCATGATTAACGTGTCACTTTGATTTGTTTGAATAATTCAATCAGTGCTCCTGAACACAAATAACAGTGCCCCGAAGCTGAGAAGCAGAGACAACAATCTATCCAGTCTTCTTGCTCTGCAGTAAACTGTCGATGGGAATGACAGCACACATTTTCTGAGATACGTATACAGGCTGTGTCACTACATTTTAAAGTGAGTCCCTGTGGCTTCACAATCATTACAGAGCTCCATTGATGAACGACTCACACAGTCAGTCCACTCTTTGCGTTGTGGACTCTGCCATGTGTCTCTGATGCCTCCTGTCCAAATGTCATTCACAAACCAGACGGATTTTATCCTGGTAAATTATTCCAGATTCTATCTCGGTTGCTTTTTTTTAACAAATCAGCTCCTGTGTGGGAGACAGCAAGTCTTCATGGGGCACTAGAGTGATGAATTTCAACATCTTTGGTTGGTATTCTCTTTTAACTCAGGGAGCATCGTCTGTCTATCAGAGCCTTAAACTAATCAGAGTAGCAGAGAATTACCGACTTTTTGAAGTGAAAAGGATGATTTTCATTCCACTCTTCTTCAAGGCTACATTAAGCATGCAAAAGGAGACCCGCTTTGATTATGACCTTGGCTGTAAATTCTTAGCAAATCATCGAGGCATGCTCCTATAGGTGGCAGAGCTGTAAAAGTATGAGCATCTTTATGGAACAAAATGAAAAGATTTTTTTTACAGCTAAATCAATTTGGCAGCACACAAAGCTCATATTTCATCTCCCTGAATATGAATTCCATCTAGCCTTCAGCTTTGACCTCCCTTGTGGTTGAGTGTAGTGCACCGCTCAGTGTATTTCTGCTTTGTTATTTTCTCTGCAGAAAGCTCTGGGCTTGAAACTGCTCCATCATTGGCAGAGTAGTATAAATGATTTGAGTTATGTTCCTTCAGTCTTGTGTCCTGCTCTATTTTCTGCCTGATGCCATATTTCCTGAGAGCGCTGTGCTTGAATATTAAAGCTGCAGTTCACATAATCAAGCATTACTGTACAGTGCTTATGGGGTCACAATAGCCTTCTGATGCTCACCATTTTCTCTGGGTTTGCATCAAAGAAGGAGGGCATCCTAGAGGGCTATGGAATTTGAAGTGAGTCACTGTGGCTTTACAGTCCTCTCTGCATTGCATTCAACTGAGCAACTGTTTGCTTTTGCAAGGCATATTGTACATTCACTCTTTATGCCTCAAGCCTGTATTCATCCACAACCAATTGTCTGAGTGTACGCTACATTGTAATATCTCTGCAGCCCAGACTGTGCTGCATCACTGCAACAGAAATGTATCAGACGCCACCTCCATCATGTGTACTGTACAAGACAGACCTAAATTACAGTGTCAGTCCTAGCTCTGTAAGGGGAATATTTTCTATTTTAAAGCAGCCCTTGGCAATGTCACACAATGGCAGCGCTGAATTTTAGAGAGTGGGTTGGTGTTTTAAAAAAAAATTGAACTGCAAAGACCTGGAAGTCCAGTAAAGTTACGTTAGCGAACTAAACATCAAACTGCTGCTTTCCAGTGAAAAAGGAAACAACCTAACACTGTTGAGTTTGACTTTCTCCAGAGGGAGCACCATCCTACTGCTGCTACAAGAGTTTCAATTTGTCATTCCCCGTGGGTGGAGTAGTGTACACACCTGACTCGAGAATTAAATTTGGGCAAATAGAGCACATCTCCGGCTTCTCAGTTGGTGGGGGTGCAGTGCATTTCTATCTTTTTCTGCAGCCCCACTGGGTGCTCATGACTGCATAGAAAATCATGCTTGTTGTACCTTTAAGTATACCCACATTTTAATGCAATGTAGGTAAGCATTTGCGAATATGAAGAGCTTTTCAGAGCAGAAAACTCCAACCTGTATTGCCATCAGGATGTGAGAGCTGGAACTGCTCCTCAGAACAATAAATGGTGAACTGACTGCGTGCCAACACACTGCCTACTTTACCACTCGCAGATAAATGAGCTTCATCATGTAATAGCATAACACACCCCTCATCTCCAGAAGTCACCCTGGGTGCTCCCACACTTCCCTTTGCTATAGTTCCTGATTGCAGAGAGTTGTACACTTGCATAGATATTGCTCTGACCGCTGTAGAGTATTCAAATAACATTTGAAATCAAGCGGTTGTATTCCCTATAAACCAAGTACATTAATAAAAAGCGGGTATTTCGCTCCACTGCTCTGCTGCCGTACTTGTTTAGCAGCAGAATCTCACAGCGGTGTCAGAAAGCATATAGCATGGGGTCAGTCAAACATCTACCTCTCTCACCTATTGTCCTATTACATGATACCTACTACGCTGTTGGCGTCAAACAGTGTTAAGGAAATGAGATGCACTTGGCTGTGGCTGCCTTGACTAGCATATGCTTAGTCACAAGGGATTGCTGTTCGATGTCGTCCTGAGTTGGTAATAACAGAGTTGTGAGATCATAACGTGCACAAAGGGACGATTAGGTTAGATTGATTGAAATCAGAGCAGGAGTGGAGGATAAATCCAGATATTTATCCAGTAATTTAGATTACTTTTTATGTTAATCAGCCTCCTTATTAGCTAATGTAACATAGTGAATAGTCTGGATCAACCAAAGTACATTTCCAGGATAAAGCCTGACATCGTCTTTGTGTTGTCGTTCTCAAAATCCCTTTGCTACGGGAAACAACAAACTTTGAGCTAGCAAGCCATACCTGTCAAGTATCCTGTTTTGGCTGTGAAAGTCCCGTATTTTACCCTTCTTTCCCGCCATCCTCCCGTATTAGTATTTTCCCGTAAATCTCCCATATTTTAACCTGCGTTATTAAAAAATAATAATACCCTGGGCCCGAGCGGAGTAAAAAAAACAAAAACAATCCCAATCTGAGCTCTGTCACTAGCTTCGCGATAATTGCCACCTGCAGTAGCCTACTACAGGTACTGTAGGTGGCAGTTGTCGCGAGGTTAGTGTGTGAGGTCAGATGATGAGTGACAACGCGGGGAAAAAAAAGAAAAAAAAACAGAGACGGATGATGGACGCTACGACAGAGACGGTGCGCTGCCAAAACTTATGAAGGCTTTACTATGCATTCCCCATAGCAATGCAAGTTCAGAAAGGGTGTTTAGCATGGTACGAAAGATTGTTACAGAGAATAGGATGACGTTAGACAACAGAACTGTCTGCGCTCTACTCTCATGTAAAATGAATCACTCTGGCCCAGTCCACAAATACACTCCTTCCAAACCAGTCTTAAAGAATGCAAAGTCTGCAACATTTTGATTGTGCAATAAGGCAGGCCTGCTTGGTTCTTTTGGGGAATGATTGTAAAGATTTACAAGGAATATGTTTATGGTATTTTCTATCTAACTGGGATGTTTGTAACCGGGGATTGCTGTCTAAAAAGGACACACGGCGACACACTGGTAAGAGCAAATTAGTTTTAACCATGTATCCAGCTAATTTAAATAGCTCATGTTACTGTATTGTGTGAACAGTTAACTTCATTTAGTATTTTATGTGGCATTGTTTTGCAGGGTGCAAATGTTCCACCAAAACAAGTTCCTTTCCAAGACTATTTTTCAGAGCCACCGTCACTGCGTCCAGAACTTAGCGCCAAAATTTTGGCCAAAAATAGCATTTTCGGTTTTTGGCCGAAAGAGAAAAATGGCCGAAAATATGAGCCGAAAATATATGCCATTTCCACTTCAGGTTTGATACAGCACCTGAAAACACGGCATCCAATTCAATATGCAGAGTACATCAACATCTCTGGGGACACGGTGGTGCGGTGGTTAGCACTGTCGCCTCACAGCAAGAAGGTTGTGGGTTCGTACCCCGGTTGGCCCGGCCTTTCTGTGTGGAGTTTGCATGTTCTCCCCGTGTCTGTGTGGGTTCTCTCCGGGTACTCCGGCTTCCTCCCGCCGACCAAAGACATGCGGGCTAGGTTTATTGGTGTCCCTAAATTGTCCGTAGGTGTGCATGTGTGAGTGAGTGGTTGTTCGTCTATGTGTGGCCCTGCGATGGACTGGCGACCTGTCCTGGGTGTACCCCGCCTTTCGCCCTTTCGCTGGGATTGGCTCCAGCCCCCCCACGACCCTGTGCGCGGGATAAGTGGTTGACGATGGATGGATGGATGGATGGATCAACATCTCTGACATCTGATTGTTACAGAACTGCATGAAGATTAATGTATTTAATATTGTGTTTTATATATATTATCACATTTTATTGGTTTGTAGTTTTTCAATTCAGATTCATTAAATCCATGAAATCGATTAAAAAGTATAATATTATTACAAATATACAAAAAATATATATTATATATCCCTGGTATATATAAATATAATTAAAATGGGTTTAAAAAAATAAGTCATTTTCTGTTTCGGTTTCTGACCCAGTGCGTCCTGAATTTTCGGTTTTGGCCCGGAATTTGCATTTCGGTGCATCACTAGTTTAAAGAAATGCAAACCACCCAGATTTTTTTTTCTCCTATCCTAGAATGTATGTGTGGTGTAGTAAAACCTTACTCAACAGCGCTGTGGAGATAGATCCAGCAATGTGAGACTACACTGTGAATAACAGTATTATGTCCAAGTTAGTGGTGATTAACCTTGGTGCACTAATGTATGTCATAAGTGGGACTGAAAAACGTATTCATTTAATTGATTATGTGATTGTCAGAAAATGAATGGTGAATCATTTTGAAAATCAATTAACCGTTAACCATTAAGTAAAAAATCCAAATAATGGGCCTAATGGAAGAACACTTTTGTATGGGGGTTGACAGAAAAATTAATGGTCAACTATTTTGATAATTCATTGTTGAAGTAATTTTTCAAGCAAATATGCCAAACAGTCCCTACTGTACTTGCAGTGTCTACATTTTAAATATTTGCTGCTTTCCTTTGTCATATGTGCCAGTAAACTGAATATCTGGGGGGTTTGGAGTGTTGGTGGGACGAAACAAGTCTTAGGGCTAGATTTATCAAGCCGTTTGCGCCTGTTTCCAGGCGCTAATTGGTCGCAAAGACGGACGTAACCGATGCGGGCTATTTACAAACAGGGCGCACTTGGGTAAAATCGCAGATTGTCTGCCACATGAGCGAGAAGAAACAAGTTGCGCTTTCAATATGCGTTCGTGGGAGGGTCGTGGGGAAAGTGGGAGTTCCACCCAAAAAGGTGGGAGGATAAGCGCAAAGTGCACCTAATTATATATTCCGTGGTATTTACAAAGACTGTCAGTAAGAGCCTTCATTCTTCGGGGAAATTCTCTCCGCCTCTACCTTTAAACCAGCCGCAATCGAGTTTCCTCGTAGACCTTAATGCCGCTGGTGAAATGGCAACAGCAATTTGAGCAAGACGAAGACATAGGCGAGGCTGAAAATATTTTTAACAGAAGAATCACACTTTGTCAGTGAACACAACATCATTTAGCATTACAGATCAAGCAGACATGCAATATTAGAGTTACTGGAAGAAATCAAAGATGAAATTGAATCTCCCACTCAGCGTTCACATCCCATTCCAGCAGTTGTTAATCTCCTCGCTACATTACAAATATTGGCATCAGGATCATTTCAAACAGTCATAGCATCAGCAGTGGGAATATCGCAGTCTGCACTCAGCCATATCATAGCACCAGTACCGCTTTGCTACAGCGCAATTTACGGTATAGTGGGCGGAGAAAGACGCTGATTGCATGATGGGTGTCAGGGTTGATAAATACTACGCAAACTGTGGAAGCATAGCGTGCGCTATTACCGAACTCGCATAAACGGACGCAGCGCAAACTGCGCTAGTGTTAGTAAATCTAGCCCTTAGTGTCTTAGATTGCTCATTTTAACTTAATGAATACCACCTGTTCATTAGTAGGTGCACGTTTCTAACATTTAACTCACTCTTAGCAAATTGGCAAGCATGTTGCAAGCAAATTATAGGGTTTCTGTTCCGATTTTGGCTCCTCCTGTCCACATTTGGAAGTGTCTTTGAGCAGGACACTGAACCCCAAATGGCGCCTCGAATGGCATCTCCACCACCATCGGTTTGAGTGTGTTTGTGTGTGTTTGAACGAGAGGCTTTGTAAAGCACTTTGTCCTGCTCAGGTTCAAGAGCACTAACAAAAAAGTCCATTTGAATAGTTAAATTAATCCATAATCAATAATGATAATAATTATTTGCAGCCATGAACACAAGACTTTCAAGAGAAAATAAATCCAAGCAGTGTGAGGTAGGCTTATGGATTTAAGATTCGTGGTGGTATGGAGGTTTAGTCAGTGCTCTTTACATTTCAAAACTTGATAACTGCAGCCACCACAAAAAATATATATATTTTGGCTGATTACCTGTAGCATTAATATTATAACGCATCACACAATGTTTTAAATCTTCCATAAAAGAGCCTTTAAATTCATATCTAATTTGATGCACGTTAATATGATTGTCATGCTCTCTAAATTGGTGCTTTGTTGGCAGCCCCATTTTCATCCTTGCGAATGGCACTTCTATCAAGAAAGGAACATACAATGGAAGGAAGATAATCACTGAGACTTATTATTGTATGCCAGTGTAGTGATTAGAGTCTGATTGACTCTCTCAGGGAAAACTGGTTAGATTCAATGCCAGGACGTTTGAGCCGAGCCAGCACATAATGGCTCCGTGCTATAGCTGTCTTTACGAGGAATAATACCGAATACAATACATATTGTCATGAATAATTAACTGAACTAGCTTTACAAGAAGTGGAATTTTTAATAAACATGGTTTGAAAGAGTAGTTTGCAGAGACGATCTCTGCAATAAAACACTGTAAAACCTCACTTCCATCTTTAGCTGCCCGCGAGTAATTACAATCTATAAAGGAAGATTGTTTTAATATGGAAATGGAATCCTTGTCATAGTTCATTCAGTGCAGCCTGTCATATTATTATTATTTTTTTATGGCAGATTCCCTGAGAAGAAGCAGAGCAGTTCTCATAGCACCCAATCTGGTTTCAGTTGAATGGGAGCAGTGCATGGCTGTGTCTGATGTGTTTGTCTGTTAAATCTGATAAAGGTATTTTATCAGTTAGGACTACTGATGTATCTGCACAGTCTTAATTAAAGAGACCAACAAGAAAAGAAAGATAAGCAAGAACAAAGTGAATGTTTTATTGATAAGTACATGTCTAAATAAGGAACCGATTGCAATGTTAACAGGAAAGATAATTAGTAGTTTTGTATTTTCACTCTATGTGGTCAGAGTCAGCCAGTGTAATGTAGTTTAATAACCTCATCATGCCCAGCAGTTCTCAGTCTTACAATGACATACATTGATTTGGGAAAATTGTGAAAGCAAGTGTGGACTCCTGGCAGCCTATTTCAGGCAGAGATACTAAGATATGTGTGCTCCTGTACTTTGGTGATCTGCAGTGTGTCTGATCAAAGTGCCGATATGTAGAGCACAGACTCACGTCTTTGCTCTAAGCTGTGTTTGTTTGAACCCTTGTGCGTCTGCGCTGGCGCTTGTATAGTGTTGTGATTCAGTGATCAGTGAAGGTCATCAGGCTGCCAGTCAGTGCTGAGAGCCAGTCTCTCTGCTCTGTATCGGCTTCCTGTAGCCCTCTAGATGTCTGACATGATCCATAGCCTGGACAGCAATGTAGCGACATCCTGCACTTGGCAAGCTCCTCGCCACCGCAGCAGCCATATGCCAATTTTATCATGTGAAATAGAGATGAGGCCAAGTGTCTTCACACTGCTGAGTGACAGAAACCCACTGTCATATGAATTAACTCCCGTACGTATGATGGAGCACTGGCCGTGGCTGAGGGGACTTTACAAAGCCCCCCCCCCACCCCCACCCCCCTTCCCCCCAACACACACACTCTCCGCCTTGCTACTCTCCTCCTTCAGGCCTATTGCATGAAGCCCATTCATCTGTTCAGTGTTGAAACATGGCAGCGAGCACTGATATCTGATGGCACCTCTGTCCTCCAAGCACCCACCAAGGAAACAGGGACTCGCCTTAGCAGAAGAGAGTAGAGGGTGGGCTGAGTGGTGGGAAGCGGAGGGTGGGTAGTGGGTGGGGGAGGGTGGGCAGTATGGCTGATGCTATGAAATGTGCATAGCAGTTCTTCATAGAGGTGATTGTGTTTTATGACTCTCAAGACTGGTCTAGATAATAATTTTATGTCAAAAATACACTACACACAAAATATTCTTATCAGCCTAAATCACAAAGGTAGCTGCCACTGAGACCAACAACCCACCCACCAATCCATTCATTTAGATGCATATTAGTCTGGAAACGTTTGGGGTTGAGTGTGGTTACTGACAGGGACAAATTATTAATACAAAAGTCTTCAGCTTGGTTTGCAGGCCCTAGAGGTTGCAATGTTGAGGTGGAGCTGGAAGAAAGCCCATGGAGTGTTGAAAATGAAAAGGGTTCATCTTAGGGGGAACATGAAGCTGCCATTTCATGGCAATCTGATCTTCTGATTTGAGTTCTTACAGTAACCTGACTGTGTTAAACTTAGGTCAAGGGCCCAAAAGGGTGTCACTTGATTTCTGATTCATGATTGATTCATGTCTAAAGTAATGTTACATTGTCAGTGCACATAGTTGGAATAATTGGTTGGGTGGTCATTGGGGCCCAAAGTTAATTATTGCCCTATAGTGGATTAATCCCACATGGTCACTATAATAAAACCAAACCACAATCATCATCTGGAATATTTCCAACATGTCTTCCTCTGAAAGTAAGTAGCTTCTGAAACATCTCAGCACCCGCTGAGGCAATTTTATGAGTCATTTATGTTGATCAACAACCCTTTCAACCTTTGCCATTATTACAGTCATTTCATGCTATTTAGCAGTTAAACGTCTCACTTAATGAGCCTTTGAGGGTGCTGGGAAGGAACTAGAAACAGCAGTGTAAAGGAGTGATGGTTGGTGAATGCCAGGGATTGACCTTACAAGAACTGCAGCACAGACTCTTCTCTAATCTACCTTCGCTGAACTGATTTTATTTCAGTGTCAGCCTGAATGGCTTTCACTGGCAGCTTTCCATTCAATAAAGAAAGGAAAAAAAGAAACTATGTAACTTTGTCCAGATCATTACAAAGGTGAAGTAAGTTTCACCAACTTTCTCTGTGTTGCACTGTTAAACCTAGAGAAATTGATGTAGTTCTTTAAGTTCACATGCATTTATTTTGCACTTATCAAGAAACTGTCTGAGTTTAAGCAGAGTCAGATTTGATGTACTCACACATTAATATTGTTCAGCAGGTTATTGATTCATTTTTTAGTTCTCATTTGAGGCTGCAACAAACCTCCCTTTGATTTTAAATGAAAAAGATGCTACTGAAAATGTGTCATATACATATATTGAATTTGTTCTTCCAAATGTGTTTTTGAAAGCAGCAGACACCCTCAAGCAATTTCCTGTGATTAAAGCTTGTTTATCTATAAACACAAGACTATTAACAGTTCATAATTCCCTCAAACGCACCAGGAAGGCCTCAATAAAAGACAATTAAATATGTTCCCTCGGGTTTCCAAAAACTGTACACCACACAAAACTGCTGCCTCAACATTAGTGTTCAATGAGACTGTCAGCTACGAAAGGTCACACAGAGGGTTCATTTAATAAATCTCAACATTGAAAACATTGTTACACCTCTTCTTGTATTTGCCCATGGCTGTTGAAAAGTTTTCAATGTGACTGATCAGAAACGTTCATCAGGGCCATGAATGAGCCACAGCAATAGTTTGACACAGGTGTACTGTATGTTGAAATGCCGAGCAGCTCAAAGTATCTTTTGGCAAACAAATCATCTAAAAAATCATTTAAAATTAAAATGTTTCAATCTAGAATTGTGTTCCTTTTGTCCCGTTCATTTCATGCCATGTAAAAAGAGAACGATTAAAAACTCTTTTAACTTTCATGACATGAAAAAGTCAAGATAATGAAAAACAGTTATTAATTATTTCCCCCCTCCCAAGTAGTCCAGTTTGTGTAATTAATTCTGAGATCACATTCTGACAAAGTTGAAACTCAAAAAACCTACATAGCCACTAGTCCTTGGCCAGGGAGTCATCCATCAATTTGTAATGCCAGGAGAACTCTAAAGTAATTCTCTTTGCTTGGATAGAAGTGTAAGAATTGCACATACACACCGCAGAAATTCCTGAGCAAGGTAATCATCACTTTAAAACATTCTGTCAATTTGCCATATCAGTAGAGCTTAACTTGCCTTGTAAATCGGTCTGTTGTAGGAACACAGTGCCCAGCAGCAACTGTCATGTCAACCGAGTCTCACATTATTATAGCCAGCGGTCCATAAACTAGTTCAATTGTTAAATTACAAAAAATACCAAAACATAACATTTTCAAACAACAAAATATTTTAATATTCATTTGTGTGGCTGTTAGGGTATTAACTAGTAAGATGTAAGGTATTTGCTTTGACTAAATACAAATTACATAAGATATAATGAATATAGATCTATAATATAGAAATATAATATATAATATAAGATTGTTCAGATATCATCAATTATGCTTTCAAAAAATGCTCATGCTGATGCACAAGTATAATGTTTACCATGTTCACCTTTTTAGTTTAGTGTGTTAGCATGCTAACATTTGCTAATCAACACTAAACACAAACTACAGTCATGGCTGATAGGAATGTCATTAGTTTTGCGAACATTGGTTGTACACCAAAGGATTGGATAGCCTACTGAAACTAGAACTGAAATTTAGACCTGCTGATGGTGCTAGATGAAAGGTCAGGGGTTCACAAAAACTTTAACGATTGACAAATTTCAATCAAACCGCTAGAAATGCTAAAAATGTTTGGCCTTGCTGGCGATGAGGTCTAAGGATAGTGAAATTGAGTGCATTCAGCCATCCGTCTGTATGGGAAACACTGTCCAACATCAGGATATCCAGACAACTGGCTGTGAATATTCATTGTATTAAGAGGACGATGTCTAACGTTTTGGGGACCACCTGACCTCCCTGCTAGCACCACCATCAGGCCAAAATGTTCAACTTGGACACAACAAAATATTGATGCCTCCCAGATTATGGCATCTTTTCCACTTTATACACCCCATGAACTTCTCTCTCACACCACACTGAGAGCAAACTATCACCTGTGCATACAGGATAACAAGTACTCCAACCTATATGCCAAACTACACACCATAGTGCTATGTCTGTCTAGTGAATAATTTCTGTAATTTGCCCTCATTCACATCACAACAGAGGTTGTTTAAGGTATTTGAAAAAATGCCCAATATTGTTTTTCTTTCAAGGACAGTCTCAATATCTCATAATGTAATGGTCTGATACATTTTGCTGAGTCTATTTTATTCCTAACACAGTCAGTATTAGCACTTTAATATCTTGCAGCTTTTGACTTGTAGGCTTGTTAACTTCTAGTTAGGACTAACAAAATAGAAAATGTCCTTTTTTACAGATTCTTGGAAGGATCTTTGTTTCCACATGCTCACTAGAAGACACTTTTATCAACAGACCAGTCAGCCATACTGTATTAAAACTGAAGAAGCACTCTAGCCTGCTGCATTGAAAGTTTTGAAATCCATTTTTAAATTTTTCAATTTGAGACTGAAATGAGAGTATTAAACTGTTCAGTGCTACACATACCAAAAAAAAGGGCCCTGTCTCCAGGCTGCCTGTTGATTGTACCTTCGAAGACCAGTTGCTCCTCTATAATATGTTCATTACAGTCTCATTATGCTAATGTGATGTACTTTGTTCCTTGCTGCTCTGTTCGGCAGGCCAGTTGGCGGTAGGAACCTGCGAGATAGTGATGCTCAACAGAGACAGCAGCGTTCCCAGACGGACCATCGCTAGGCAGACGGCCCGCTGCGCCTGCCGGAGAGGCCAGATTGCTGGGACCACCAGGGCGAGGCCAGCATGTGTAGACGGTGAGTTGAATGACCTTTCTAGCCCTGGCGAGGGAAATTGTCCCATAGAGGGCAAAAATTACTGATTTTAGTTGGATTGAGTGAAAACAAGAGTCCCAATGGTTAGAAAACCTAGTGAAAAAATGTGTACTGTTAATGGAAATAGTTCCAACTCTCTCTCATTGTAGTCCCCTTGAGCAAGGCACAGCAACAGCGAGTGATAGTGTGTGAATGTCAAGCAGGGTGCTCTGGAAAGGAGCAACACTCTGTGGATAAATCCATGTTGAATACATTTAAAAAAGGTTCCTCAGTTGGTCCTTAGGAACATTAGAAACATTAGTAACCATGTAATGTATAACTATAATGAACAACAACATTCTGGAAGTGACCCTCTAATGTTTGTGTCTAAATGGGGTCCATGGCATGACTCTCTGCCTTAGATCACTTTATTACTTATACAGTATTGTTGTGATTAAACTAGAATTATTTACTGAGTATTTTTTTTGTTTGAAGTAAGATTTGACTTTAATGTGCACTAAGTGAACACTGGATGAATTATTGAGTTGTGGCTTTTTTTTGACACAGTAGTGAATATAAAGTTGATGATGTACTTTAAAAGGATATTATAAATATTTAGGTTAGTTAAAAGAATAGTTTAACATTTTGGGAAATACACTTTGTTTGTTTTCTTACCAAGTGTTCGATAAGAAGATCGATACTACTGTCATATCTCTACGGTTAATCTAAAGCTGCCGTGTTTAGCCAGTTATCTTGGCCATAAACATTGGAAACTAGTTGGCACGGAAGGCTCCTTAACAAAAAAACTGTCCCAGTGGGAATCTAATATTATAAACAAGACATAAATAAAGCAGTAAATAACATTAGAGTAAATTACAGCAGTGACTAAAACCACATGAAATAAATAGCGATAATGACAAGTAATGGCATGTGGAATCATTAACTCTGCTACAACAGAATCCGTAGACCTTTTTCATAGCAGACATTTTGACATAACAGGAACATTATGAAAAATCATAACAGGAAAATCACAGGTGTAACTATTAACATTATTGATAGATCCATTCCATTATGTGCCCCATTCCAGTGAACCAGCATGTACAATACCAGGGCCCTACATCTGGTGCACCTGCATGCAATGTAGTTATTAATGTTATATCAGTCAAAGACACTTGCGTTAGGAAATGATCAATTATAGTCGGCCAATCGCTCTTAAATTTCCCATAGTCATTGTCAGTTCATACTTGTGTTTTATGTAGGGTTGGGTATCTTTTGGGGTTTTTCCGATTCCAGTGCTAAAACGATACTTTTAAAACGGTGCCGGTGCCTGAACCGGGAATAGGGTATTTTACAATAACTTTGAATGCACCACGAGGCTTACTAATTTCAAGTGAACACACCACGTCTGTGTTGTTTTTCCGACAACGGCAGCTGCACTTTGCTTAACGTCCCGCTGTTGGAATCCTCTACAGTGAAATACAGACACCCTTTACACCGTTTAGCTGTCAGCATTTGAACCATGTTTAATCCAGCTGCTAGCTAACGGTAGGCTAACATTACCTGCTGTCAAGTGAAGTGTTAACTAGCGGAACGTACAGCGATACTCCTGTTGCCTCTAACGTCTGTTTCAGAGCATCAGAGAGCAGTGCAGAAGGCATTTAAGTGGCACCGAAATGAGGCACCGAAATCCGTGTTGCAGTTCGGTCTGGTAGATACCGGTCGTTTAGGCACCGGTGCCGTATTAGCACCCGGTTTTGGTACCCAACCCTAATTTTAGGTTTCTCCTAGAACATGTTTCATGTTTTAATGTTCAAAACACATTATTTTTCTTATACTGTCTGTCTGAATATATACCTGTATTCACTCTCTGTCTGAAACACTCCCTGTCTCTTTAAGCCAATCTTCTCTGATTGGTTAGCATTTTTACATCTGGGCTCTTGAAGTTGCTGCAGCGTCATTGCAGCCGGGAATGACTGTAACAGCACTGTATGGGCATTTTCTGTCTATAAATATAGTATAATTGTGACATCACAACCGTACGGACAGACGGACGGCTCGTTTAAAGGCTGTGTGCATTTCTCTTTGGATTGAGCGTTTTGACACTTTCACTGTATTTTTATAGCACCTCAACCTGCTTTAATTAAAAAAGACATTTCTCATTTCTTTCAATATGGGATCTTCAATAAACACATACATGAACATTAAATCGACAACATGAAATACCACATAAAAAGGAGGGTGGAGTGGCGAATGGGGCTGCAGCAGCAGACAACATCATTGACATGATCATCACAGTAACAGATATTAGTGTCACGTTATAATGTCCGCGCTGTACACCTGCATGAATATGATTGGATGGTACTTGCTACACAGCTGTAAATAAGCCAATCATACTGCAAACAGCAGGTGCCAATCAGCCAACAGGCTTCATTAATGACACATGTGCTTTTCCTGCTGTCACATATTAAAGTTTACATATTATGCTTTTCCGTATTTTCTGTCATATCTAAATGTTAAAATGTTGGATTCTAATGTTAAACGTGGCTGTAAACTGTTCTGAACGCTTCAGTTTCAACAGTTTTTTCTACTCTCGGCTGAGTGTTACGCAACACTTAGCCAGCCTTCTCTGGCCTTTTATGAATGATGATTTTTTTTTGTGTGCTACTGCTGTGTTAACATTGTTGCATGTAGCTACATGCTAATGGCAGTAAAAAATGTCTCTGATAGAACAAAATATATAGACTGCTTTCTCCATTAAAAGCAACTGCCGATGTAATTTGGTTGTTTAACCAGCCAATCGATAAACACTTTGCGTGTCTCCCTTTAGACTGTTTGACTCCCAACTATGTGATTGGTTGTCTACATTAGACTCCTCCAGTCAGCCAGCGTGACATTAACAAATTATCAATCGCTTTGTGCCTCTTTTGTTGTCTTCATGTTGAATTTTCCTCTTCCGCTGTTTTTTTTTTTTAATATACTCCAGCTGAATAAAGATCCCTTGTAATACAGACTGTGTGATGTTCATCCACTCTGTAAGATAAGATTTTATACTTAAGAGCCCCCTCTGTGTTATTGGACGATATCTAGAGGAGGGTGATAAGTCAGATGAGACACAGTCCATCTGTGATGCTGATTGGATCTCACAATATTACAATCACATGCATCTATTAGTTCCATCTCGCAATGACTCATGTTAGCTTTAATCTAATAGCCCTGACATGAGACCGCAGTCCCACAGTTTGTGTCACGCTCCCTACACTGCTTTTAACCACCACTCCCTCTCTGCCGACGCCTCTCAGTAACACTCAGCAGATGCTAATTTACTTACAGAGAGCTATGATTACAGCAGCAGGAAATTGATTATTACGGGCTTCCCACTGCACCACACCCTACACTCCATTAATAGCCAGTGCATTAAAGAAACAACCTGTTGCTCACAGGCTCGTTTAAAGGCTTTCTGCTGTCAGCTAAAAAATTTGTCCATAATCACAAGGTGGAATTTCTGCATATCGAGACCACGATGGGTCTAATGCTGCAACTGTTCAGATATCCTCTCTGACCTTTAGTTCAGGGTATATTCAGTTACACTTGCTTTTGATGTGAATTCCCATAAATGCCTTTGCCCTTCTAAGCACATAAACCAATTTACTGACTTTTAGACATGTTTCATTTGTGTCTCTCACTGAGGCTTTGGCATACTCCAGTTTTTTCACTGAGCTGTTATTAACAAAGCAAGGGCTCACTGGCCTCTTGGTCAATTTAACATAACTAATTTACAGCAGCAGCAGGAGGGAATCACTGCCTCTTCTAGATGTGAGAACTTGTGAACTTTTTGTCATATGATTATTCCTCGCTTTAAGTGAACGCAAAACCTGGTTTGCTTTTTATTAACTTGATATGAATTGAGTTTGTGAGTCATATGTACAGTCACTTAATTATACTATAAACCTATTAGAGTCCAGGTTTATAGTGTTCTCTGCCATTTCAGTGCTTTTCCTTTTTCCCAGAGAATATTAAGTATTTCTGTCCTGAAAAATTGTTGTTGCCTTTTACTCCACACCGCGAACTTACAAAGTAATGTACATTCACTCTGATGTGGGCAATGCCCTCCTGTCAAGACACATAAAAAGAGAAATGAACTCTCAGCAGTATCTGACTACCAGAGACAGCAGAAATGCAGGTATTACACAACATTTCTGTAATCCATTATTCATAGAATTCTAGTTTTGAATAATTTGAAAAGAGGTAGAAAGAACTATACATATAACTGCAGCATCCCCTGTTCAGTTCCAATGGGGGATCTTTTTTGCATGTTGTGGCCCTCTCTCACTCCCCTTGTGACCTGGTTGTATTTACATTGTCACCATCTAATAAAGACAAGATAATCTAAAAAACAGATGAGATAAAGAGTTGTTGGAGCAACGATCCGTCAGAGCTGTGAGCCAAGTGAGAATGTGTGGTTGAAAGCCTGATAAGGTTTTTAAGAGTCTGCCTTTGCATGGAAACACCTAAAGACAATAAACTAATCTTCCTGTTGGAGGAACACTTGTGTCTTTTTGCTAATAATAATGAAGTGTTTTTCTAAAGTTGTGATTCACAGGTGAAGCAATGCCAGAGACAATAACATCTTCCCAATCTGTTCTGCACAGTCCACTTTGTTTGCAGTAGTGCGATAATGACGGCAGATCTTTTTTGTGTGAGAAATGTGAGAGATACTGTAACTGTAACATTGCTAAATAGGACCAAAGTGCAGAGAAGTAGAAGCAAACACACTAACAAGTGGCATCTGTTGGAGTGTGAATAAATAAATAACTAAACTTATATTAGGCACCAAACTTATAATGACTAAAACATTTTCCTTTGGCCGTTTGGCATGGCATCTCCAAGTCTCAGCAACCAGGATCCTGATCAATAAGATATACTGTATATAGTGAGATTAACGGGTGAGGCAATATGCGAATGCTGATCAGATAAGCCAACCTTGGCCATCACTCCCCACTAGTGGGATTGTGGCCTGCCAGCACAAATGTTGAAGAACACCCAAGACAGCTCCAGAATCAGCACCATGGACAGCAGTCAATACAGATTTATTTAAAGTAATTTATTTTCTTGGAGACTATGGGCCCTATTTTAACGATCTGAAACGCAAGTGTGAAACGCCAAACGCAAGTAGCTTTGTGGGCGGATCTCTGGCGCTGTTGCTATTATACCGGCGGGATAAATGACTCTTGCGCCCGACGCAAATCTTAAATGGGTTGGTCTGAAGTAGCTAGGTGTGGTTTGGGCGTAACGTGAAAATAACCAATCAGAGCGTCATCTCACATTCCCTTTAAGAGCAGGCGTATTGTTCCGTGGCGGATTGCTATTATGACGGCGGATTTGCCTGGCGCACGCCAGCGGGAGCTGTCCGGGATGCGGCAAAGTAACAAATGCCCGTCTTGGCCGGGTGGCGATGTTGCTGCGGCCTCTCGGGCGCATCTCCTCAAGTCTGGAGAGGATTGCTGCAGCCATGGAGCATGGGCCTCCAAACGCACCACCTGCACCTGTTGTGCCCCTTCCTCCTCCCCCCACTCTATCTCCGTCCACCCGCTCCATCAGGAGCGCATCGCGCATTACTCCCGGACCAGATTCCGCCGGAGTGTCCAATCCCACCGTAGTTCAACATCACGTCTCCTTAAGTCCTCTAATATTTCCTCATTTATGTCATCAACACATCCATGATTCATGGAAATGTTGTGTAAAACTGTACTGTAAAATGCCTCCTGACCAATCCAAACACCTGAAGCGCATTTTCAGTAATATTTTTCTTTGTAATTATGTATGGTTTTCAAAAATGGGAACTGCTGTAGATGAGAGAAGTGTATGCGAGTTGTGCACACGATTCATTAAGGCCAAGCATGCGCCCCTAAAATAGCATCTGAATAACGCGCTACTGACTTTAGACTAGCGCCACTGACTTTAGACCAGGTTTTTCCTGGTCAGTGGCGGAATTGTTTTCTGAAACTGCAAAATAGGACTACGTAACGTTTGCGCCGGAACACGCCTCCTCTTTTTGCTGAACCGCCCCCAGGAGCGCAAATACATTCCCTAATTTACCGACGTGCGTCTGTGGAGGGAAAAGTCTGCTGTGCGTCGGGTGCAAAATAGGAATGATACATGCGTCGGTGTACAAAGGCAATTGCGCTGAGTGCAAGATAGGGCCCTAAATGTTTCCCAGTTCCATACTCTAACTGGGTTCAAGTGTAAAGTGGGTTCATGCTAGAGAAGCGACACAATTGTTAGACTTTTGAGTGTAGAGTTGATACTCTTTTTCCACAATGTATGTACAAAGACAAAAATTACAATGTAAAAAGGATAAACCGAGCTTGGCATACTCTGCTTAGCAGTGGCCATTGTGGCCACAAGTGGCAAGTACAGGATAATGACAAATGCTAACATGTAGTGTAACTGTAGCACAAGTGGGGAATAGTCATAAAGTCAGCAAACTGATTCAGTTATGTCAGTTGCACAGTGATATCTAGCTTGTTTGTTTAGCTATATTCAGCCACCATAAGCTACTGGTCATACCAGAAAAAGTAACTGATTTAACTTTTCTTCTGTAAGAGAGTCTTCTTTCAAAAATTACTGTCTTGCTTTAAATGGTTGAACAAACATTTTACTTGTTAGGTTTTTCATATTTTACATTGGCACTAATGTGCCGAAGTCACAGTTTGATTGATGTCATTCAGCACACGTCTATGATTTCCTTATACATTCGTCAAGTGCGGTGTTTCAGCAGCCACAGCCGGGACTTTTAATGAAATTCACAGATATTACACCTCTTAACATGGTTTTTAAGCCTTTTCACTTCCAGTTATGATGATTGGCATGTTGGGGTGGATGGATTACAAGTCAAACTAAAACTTTAATAAACATCCTCTCTCACCCTGCAGGTTTTACTGATGTGGAATTTAGTGCACAGCGATTCTTGCATTACAAAATTACAAAGACCATCAGTTTACTGTATATCATAATGGATTTTGCACCATTTTGTACCCAAGTAGCAAGGAATAGAGGCTAGTGCACATAATCTTTGTTTTCAGTGATAAGAATGGTGCTAGTGCTACTTTTCACACAGTACACAGCTACACTGATGTTTGTCAATGGACGTTTTTCACAGCAGACATTTTGACTTGTCATAGTAGGAAAAGCACTGCTGAAATTGATAACCTTAACAATGGCTCAATTCCATCAAGTGTCCCAGTAAGTTATTTCAGTGAGTCAGCATGTACAATACCAGGGCCTCTCCTAAGTGGAATGCAGCCATCATTAATGGTTTTGAATACACCTGTGCTTTTCCTACTATGACATGTCAACATGTCTGCCGTGACATGTTGACATGTCATAGTAGGATTAGGCTTATGCACAGCGCGCACACACTATGCTTGTTACACATACACAGGGAAGCGCACAAACATGCAAAAGATTACAAATAAAAATATTACGGTGAAAATCTGCCATCATAATAGCAATGCGCCAAGGTACAAACGCGCCTGGCTTTTAAAGGGAATGGGAGATGACACTCTGATTGGTTTATTGCATGTTACGCCCAAAACACACCTATGAATTAATGAAGACACTAACTACAACCCTTTTGAACCATGCGCCCGGCGCACAGACCCTTTTTTCTGCCGTCAAACTAGCCAAAGTAGATTGGGACACGCCCTAAACGTACCTGCGCCATGCGGACGGCTTCACGCCATGCGGACGGCTTCACGCCATGCGGACGGCTTCACGCCATGCGGACGGCTTCACGCCGTGCGCTTAGATCGTTAAAATAGGGCCCTACGAGTTAATATTTGGGGAATCTCATCTGCACAATTATACTCACCAGCAAAAGCTCATGGATTTGATTCTCTTTGCTGTTTCCTGTAATGAATAGAAACCAAAATCCAAGGCTTACAGTACATATAATGCAGCCTTTGGGACAACAGTCTGCAGCTTGTGGCCTAAAGGTGACAATTGGACAAATATTTTGATCTCCCTTGCCATCTTGCTAGTATTCACACTTCTATAATGACATACCAACATGCCTAAGCCCTGCAGCGAATAAAGTTTGTTATATGTGATTTACCTAGGATTTGATCGGTTGATTTACCAAGATAGCAGCTGCGTTTTTCTAGCAGCATGTAATGTTACATGTTACTCTGTTATTCCTTTTTGATTATTCGTACTTAACAATTTCTCACTATGCGACAAGTGCAGTTTATTTCTTCACAAAATAACTTCTTTTGTAAGTCTTTTTAAAGCCATATTTCAAGGTTTGTTTGCCTTGTTTTTGTACTGCTGTGTGACACTGTTGTGCAGGTTTAGTCTGCACACTGTACACAGGAGGATTATGTGCTTTTCCTTGCTTGTCTCCCTGCTCTCACTCTAATCTGCTCCCTGACTCTTTGCGGCTCCCTCCCCTTCTCTGCTTGGCCCGTTGTTGCCATGCCATCACATCACACTGTAATCGTATGTAGCTTGATGGCCACGATGATAAGAGTCTGCGGGCTGCAGGGAGTTTATATACTGGCTGTAAGCTTCTGCTTTCACACTCCTACACAATGATTATTGACACTAAATGAGCCAAAAAGTGAGCAAAAGGAAGACTTTCTTCAAATGTATAATGCAGACACACAGTTGAGAAGATTTGTTGTATTCTTAATTTACATCAGCTCCAGAGAGAAGCAGACCTTGATTTCAAAGAAGCTTATGTTTGACACAGAAAATAAATAAATATTTTACTACTCTAATTTCAATTTGTTGTTGATGTTGTTTGCTGGTAATGCAAGTCAACACTTCTTCATGTTTACCTGTTGTCTTGATAAATTCATCAAATCAAAGCACAAATTATGTACAACAACACTGTCAAATCATACTCACTGGTCTGTTTCTCTTCTCAAACTAAAATATTGTTTTTATTCACTTATCAACAAGTCTACAATTCAACAATCTATAAGTTACAGTTAATGACAGCACTTCCTGCCCAGATGTATATGCAGAGTTGAGTTTTACTGACAGTAGCTGAACAGCAATTACAAAAGTTTGGGAATGAAAAGCTTTTGGAAATTATTAATGAAGATCCATTAATTGAATACTGGCGTACACAAAACCACAGAATGGCTTCTCAATTTCTAAACAACGCACCCTAATTTTTCCATCCATGTCAACAACAGCAAAACCATGCAATTCTATATTTCTGATAAAAGTGGCAGTGTTTTCCAGCCCTAAAATGCTGCAAATCAATACTTTCTTTTCCACAAAGCAGCATTTGTAAATCAGCAGGAAAAGGAAAATGAAATATCTTGTTAGTTTCATCATTAATAGCAAACCTCACTTATGACAGCATCGCACCCACAGATCTAGAGATAGATCTCAAGTTAGAGAATCAGCTCTAGATTTAGGTTGGTAATACAGTATCAAGATGCTGCCAGATGGGTTTATTATATCTGGCAAACTTTCTGGTTTGATGACATCTTGATGAACCAGCCAGAAATACAATGCCATTTTGAAATAAAAGCCCCCAAAAGAAAATGCAACAAAAAACAATCTCAGTAATTCAACAGCTTGCTCAACAAAAGTACAGAGTAATTTGGAGTTCGGCTGCTGGCCGCTTTTAAAATGTGTTTAATGTTGGATTTTTCTGTTGTCATAATTAGAAGTGAAAGACCATCAGGCATCTGGCAGCAGGTTGTGCTGTGTAGAGGACAGAGGGCTGAAAATCTGGACACTACAAATTATTATCCAGCCAGAAAGCCTGTAAAAACCTGTAAAAGTGTTTCTGGTGCCCAGCAAAGCTAGTTAGCTAATCTTGTTGGATATTTATCAAAAAGCATCATTATTAGGATCATTATTAAATTACCAGTAGAGGCACACAATATATTGTTTAGGTGATTCATGCTTCACTTTATGTTTAACATACTCGTTCCTGTCTCTCTGAAATTGTGTCTTTTAGTTTGTTGTACCTCATCTTAATGCATTTTACATGAGCTGCCTGTGGCTTTAGTAAAAATGTGATGGTATTTTTTTACTTCTGCCGAGGAAGAATTTCGTCAGACTAACAGTGCGTCTGGTTTAGGACTCGCTGTTGTGCCTCCTGCCCTGCTCTGAGTCTCGTCTGGCAGTGCTATGTTGTGCAGGACAGAGCTTGGCACTGTGCACGGGGGGGACAGATGGTCTTACGTGTAAAGTAGTTGGAGGTCCAGAACCATGCCCCAGCAGGGTCTCTGGCAGCTTACAAGCCTGGCCTAACGGCCACGGTCCCTGTGTGGGACTCCGACAGCGCCGGCAACAGTATGGGCCACCCAGGTGTCAACCAGACAGACAGACTCTCTCTGTCTCTTCCAACCACCACAGCCAGCTGTTTCACCTCTGCTGCTGCTGCTGCTGCTGCTGCTGTCGCTGCTGCACACTGCCAACATCACAAACAGGAAAACATTATACAACAGGCCTGAAATCATGTTTAAACACAAAACAGATATCATAATAAAAGCACAATAATCCTCAGCCATTTGCATAATAGCAGCATGTAATCGATACTCTAAGATGAAATATAACAGCAGACAGATATTTTCAGACAGCTTCAGCTCAGAGGCTTAAAGTCTGTTCAGCATACAGGTGATGTGTGTGTGGGTGGTTGTACCATATAAGCTTTTTAATGTGTTCACAATTGCTCGTGCCAGCATATTGGACAGATAGGTTTGATGGATGGAGACAGGCTGAAGCCAAACTGCAGCCGTTGCTGTTTTGTAGCTGCTCGTGTTATTCATGATGTCGTTGTGGATGAAGTTATCATGGCGACGCTCTAATCCCAACCAGTGCTGTGCGACCGATCCACGGCTTACGGCACCATGTAATTCATCAAGTCATCATAGATCAAGTCACACTGTCATGGGCGGCATTGGAAAAGTAACAAGGGCAAGCTATTGAGTGCCTGGATACTGTGGCAGCAGCTGAAAAAGGCATTTATTTTAGCCAACCTCCGCGACTCTGGGCTGGCTGGGCTGATGCACTCCACGGTTAGTCAGCATTCCCGCCACTTTGCGGGCTCAGCTTATATTCCGAACCCTGGAAATTGAGTTGTGCTGTAATATACTCAAAAGTACATCTGCAACTGACTGATAAATCTACACTTTGTTGCGCCTGACTGATGGCTGTGAAAATGAAAACTCACCACGGCATGTTGCTGTGTCAAGAGGAAGGTCACTTTAGATTTTCTCCTGCACACTGAGGAACCTCTGTTCACGGGGAAGCCAAAATGACCATTTTGTCTCAGTTTTAATATTTTCTTATGCTTGTTCGGTTCAATGAGATGACAGGTTTCTAGATTTTTTTTCTTCCACTGCTTCGTCTCCAAGCTGCCTGACTACACCGTGAGTGCAGGCTGGAAAAAGCACGGCTCCTGTCTCGATGTGTCAACAATATCTATTATTTGCTGAGAGAATGGCTTTATATCTACAGAGCGGTAATTGTGTCTGAGTGTGTGTGTATGTGTGGTTACATACATGAGGGGTGCTTGATAAATAGCACAAGATGACAGATCTATATTAGAGTAGCAGTCGGGGTATGACACTCCAAAGACCAATTTCAGACTGTTAACAAGGCCTGCACCAGGAATACCTCACAGCAAAATGTCACAAGGCCTCCCTTTCCACACCTCCTTACTCTCCCTCTCTCCGCTCCTTCTCTGTTTCGCCCTCAGCTCTCCAGTGGACATTCAACGAATTGTAGTTCCTCTCTTTCAATTTGGCGACCATGTTACCTCGTTCCACAATGTGCTGCCCCCAGGGGATCGTGGGTAGGCAAGAGCAGCGGCCTCAGCCAGGTCCGCAGAGAGCTGATAACCTTTCAGTGTTGCTTTAGCACGCTGTGTAAAGAACAATAAGAGCTTATCAGCATCGACTACAGGCGAATGCTAATTCAATGTCATGCAGACAGACTGCAGAGGGATCATTCTGACGGCCTGTTGTCTCCAGCAGACAAATACCTTTAAGAAGACTGAAGTTTGTTTCTATACTGTATCCCATCCCCTCTAATCTACGTATTGAAATATTACTGATTCCCATAGTATTAATAATTTGTGTGCATGAATTAGAACATGAGATTAAACAACATTGATAACATGTTTAAGGGATGTCATATATAACATTCACCCACAGTACCTCTTTTCAAAATCCAAACAAAACTCATTTCACAATATTGATACAACCTGTAACTTAAAGGGGTGATAGAATGATTATATAGGGTATTTTACACTGTTCCTTAAGGTCTCCTAATGGGGTATGTAACATTGGTTGGGCTGAAAATTGCCCGAATGATATTTTATTAGGCCCTTAACTACCCTGTGAATATGGCTCTATTTGGAACAAGAGCTTTTCTTCCAAATATGGTATGCTCATGAATATTCAGAATGAGCTACGCGCTGATTGGTTTGAGCAAACTACATAGCACATGGGAGACTCTCATATTTCAGACACTGCAAAGTTATACATTGTTTATCGGGCTATTTCGATATTAAATTCACTTCTGATACTTTTTTAAGCGAGAAATCAACTATATAAAGCTCAAATATGGGCCGTTTTACGAAAATTGATGGCTAATTGCAAATTTGGTAAGACTGTGTGTCGGAGTTCAGCCGCCGGTGCTGCCTCGCCGCCCGGCCTGCCTTCCTTCACAGACCCCGGCCTGCTATGAGGTACTTGGAGCTCGGTCACGGCTGCAGCCCACAGCAGGGACTACCAACACCGCTGCCCTGACAGAGCTCCAGGGCCTTCAACTCCCCTCTTCCTGCTAGCTAAATGGCCCGTTGTGTGAGAGTGAGAGCGCCGTCAGCGAGCTTGTTACACCAGCAATCTGTTACCACATGTTACACACATGTCACGCCACTTATACAAAATCTAATTAAAGGTCTTATAAAGCTAACAACGGTGTCCGATTTCAAGTTAATGAATATTTGTGAAGACAAAGTGTTTCGTTAGCTGCGACTGTCCCTTCAATCCTAGCTATGTGTAGCTACAAACCACGGATAGTTAGCTTCCTTTTCGCCTTAATTCGATTATATTTACAGTTTGAATTTCGTCACGCCACTTACACAACATCTAACTATATGTCTTATAAACCTAACAACGGTGTCCGATTTCAATTTAATGAATATTTGTGAAAACTAGGTGTTTCGTTAGCTGCGACTGTCCCTTCAATCCTAGCTATGTGTAGCTACAAACCACGGATAGTTAGCTTCCTTTTTGCCTTAATTCAATTATATTTACAGTTTGAATTTCGTCACGCCACTTACACAAAATCTAACTATATGTCTTATAAAGCTAACAACGGTGTCCGATTTCAAGTTAATGAATATTTGTGAAGACAAAGTGTTTCGTTAGCTGCGACTGTCCCTTCAATCCTAGCTATGTGGCGCTACAAACCACCGGATAGTTAGCTTCCTTTCGCCTTAATTCGATTATATTTACAGTTTGAATTTCGTCACGCCACTTACACAAAATCTAACTATATGTCTTATAAAGCTAACAACGGTGTCCGATTTCAAGTTAATGAATATTTGTGAAGACTAGGTGTTTCGTTAGCGGGTATAAATTAGCAGCAGGTTTGATATTCGCAGGATATTCGTTTTCGACCTACCCCCATTCAGTTTCCTCAATAAAATGTCACTACATTACTAGTGTAGTATGTTGAGGACAGTTTAGGACACTGTATAAAAAAAAATCATAATGGTATTTGTTGTCCTAGCCGATATTAGAGCAAAACAGCACTTCACTCAACGCTGTTCCGGCTGTTGGCTGAGTTAGGGACCGTCTACAAATTACATTACTCAGGCTGGTGACATAGACTACTGGGATTCTTACAGGAAAGAAATCACCAAAAATCTATAAAAATACATTTTGTCATTATGATTGCTGTAGTAGTTGCCAATGGTGGACTGCTAGTTACTACAGGTCACATTTTTGTCATATGTCACATTATAGTGAAACAGGATGGAATTAAAAGTTTAAAATATTCACCAAAAATCAACAAAAGTACATTTTCTCATTCTGATTGCTGTAGTACTTGCCAATGGCAGGCTACTACTTACTACAGGTCATATTTTTGTCATATGTCTCATTATAGTGAAACGTGATGGAATTAAAAGATTAAAATATTCACCAAAAATCAACAAAAGTACATTTTCTCATTCTGATTGCTGTAGTACTTGCCAATGGCAGGCTACTACTTACTACAGGTCATATTTTTGTCATATGTCTCATTATAGTGAAACGTGATGGAATTAAAAGATTAAAATATTCACCAAAAATCAACAAAAGTACATTTTCTCATTCTGATAGTACTTGCCAATGGAAGGCTACTACTTACTACAGGTCATATTTTTGTCATATGTCTCATTATAGTGAAACAGGATGGAATTAAAAGTCTAAAATATTCACCAAAAATCAACAAAAGTACATTTTCTCATTCTGATTGCTGTAGTAGCTGCCAATGGTAAGCCTTTACTTACTACACGTCATATTTTTCTCATATGTCACATTATAGTGAAACGGGAAGGAATTAAAAGTTTAAAATTTTCACCAAAAATTAACAAAAGTGCATTTTCTCATTCTGATTGCTGTAGTACTTGCCAATGGTGGACTGCTAGTTACTACACGTCACATTTTTTTCATACGTCACATTATAGTGAAGTAGTATGCAATACAATAAAATTAAATGAAAAGACATTTTCACATTCTGTTTGATGTAGTAGTGACTACGTCATTTTCCACCATGTTGGATTTTATCTAAAACCTTCCAAAGGCATCTCTTCTCTCAAATGTTGTCCAATCATCTTGATACTTGGCACAGATGATCTTCAGACCAGGCTGCTTTGTCTTAAAATTCAAAACAGTTTGGCCATTCAAACTTGACGGTGAAGCTGCGAAACGGGAAGTAATCCTCATTCCTCAGAAACACATTGACCAATCATAACCAAACTGGGTAGATAGACTCATGATATCATCCTGAGGGGACCCAAAACAACTGGTCATCTTTGACCTTTAGGGAGCGCTGCAATTAAGGAACATGTTTTTTAACTCGTATCCTATTTAAAAAAGATGTTCAATGTCTAGTGATACTGTAAGTTCTCCACATTTAGCTCCTAAACTATTTCTCATGAAAATATCATTAGTGATTATATGTTGTAGGTCAAAGGTCAAGTCCATGAATACCTTGAGTGTGATATCTCAAGGACGGCTAGATGCACATATTTCAAATTTGGTATTAATGTTTGCATGGACTCAAAGATCAAGTGATTTGATGTGGGAGGTCAAAGGTCAAATTTCAAGGTCAAAACCATTTGAGTGCGATATCTCAAGAACAACTTGACACACATGCTTTAAATTTGGTATGAGTAAAAGTATGGATTGAAAGATGAAATGATTCAATGCTTTTTCATGAATTTCCCCAACATCCAGCTAGCAACCTTCCATCCACTATTTCAATTCCTTGGCATTGCATTTCTAGTATTTTATTGATTTTTGGTGAATACTTTAAACTTTTAATTCCATCCCGTTTCACTATAATGTGACATATGACAAAAATATGACCTGTAGTAACTATCAGTCCACCATTGGCAACTACTACAGCAATCAGAATGAGAAAGTTTACTTTTGTAGATTTTTGGTGAATATTTTAAACTTTTAATTCCATCACGTTTCACTATAATGAGACATATGACAAAAATATGACCTGTAGTAAGTAGTAGCCTGCCATTGGCAAGTACTACAGCAATCAGAATGAGAAAATGTCTTTTGGTTGATTGTTGGTGAATATTTTAAACTTTTAATTCCATCCCGTTTCACTATAATGTGACATATGACAAAAATATGACCTGTAGTAACTATCAGTCCACCATTGGCAACTACTACAGCAATCAGAATGAGAAAGTTTACTTTTGTTGATTTTTGGTGAATATTTTAATCTTTTAATTCCATCACGTTTCACTATAATGAGACCTATGACAAAAATATGACGTGTAGTAAGTAGTAGCCTGCCATTGGCAAGTACTACAGCAATCAGAATGAGAAAATGTACTTTTGTTGATTTATGGTGAATATTTTAATCTTTTAATTCCATCCTGTTTCACTATAATGTGACATATGACAAAAATGTGACCTGTAACTAGCAGTCCACCATTGGCAACTACTACAGCAATCATAATGACAAAATGTATTTTTATAGATTTTTGGTGATTTCTTTCCTGAAAGAATCCCAGTAGTCTATGTCACCAGCCTGAGTAATGTAATTTGTAGACGGTCCCTAACTCAGCCAACAGCCGGAACGTAGATTGAAGTGCTGTTTTTGCTCGTAAATCGGTAGCAACAACAAATACCATTATGATTTTTTTTTATACAGTGTCCTAAACTGTCCTCAACATACTACGCTAGTAATGTAGTGGGATTGTATTGAAGACAGTGAATGGGGGTAGGTCGAAAACCAATATCCTGCGAATATCAAACCTGCTGCTAACTTATACCCGCTTGTTTAGTTAGCTGTGACTGTCCCTTCAATCCTAGCTACAAATCACGGATAGTTAGCTTCCTTTTCGCCTTAATTTGAGTATATTTACAGTTTGAATTTCGTCACGCCACTTATACAACATCTCCCTAAAGGTTTTATAAAGCTAACAACGGTGTCCGATTTCAAGTTAATGAATATTTGTGAATTCCAGAGGAATTCTAAGAGGAGGCTAGCTAGCTCTCATTGATAGAGCTACATCCAGCCGCAGGCTCTATCAATGAGACTCGCGGACAAGCGGCGTTTATTTCCCCAATAGTTTGTTTAAATAACTCAACACATTATAATTACACACATTAAAAGATTAACTGGAACCTGTGGTAACAGATTGCTGGCGTAACAAGCTCGCTGACCGTGCTCTCACTCACACACACCGGGCATTTAGCTAGCAGGAAGAGGGGAGCAGTACGCAGATCGAGGAGTGGCTCAATGTGGGTGGAGCTAAACGTTTGACTCCGCCCACTTGCCAAATAGCAATTGGCAGAGCCATTTCTCTATCACTCTGGCAATTGGTGTTAGGGGAAAACGCAGGACTTTCAAGCTGACCGGAGATCTTTTCCCGCGTGTGAAGTTTGCTTTTCCCGTTGTTGTTTTTCTTAACCCAACCGTCCATTGTTGGCGTCCCCCAGAGACATGGGCTCGTTTCCCGCAAATTACGTTTGATTTCCCCGTTATCCTTTCCTTAACCCAGCGGCGGAGTGGAACCAAAACATCTACCGGGAAATTATGTAGACCACCGGCCGGCAGGCAGTGTCCGTCCGCGGGCAGGTAGCGTCTGTCCGCGGGCAGGTAGCGTCTGTCCGCGGGCAGGCAGCCAGCGTCCGTTTGCGGGCAGCCAAAGTCCGTCCGCGGGCAGCCAAAGTCCGTCCGCGGGCAGCCAGCCGGCAGCCAGCGTCCGTTCGCGGGCAGGCAGCGTCCGTCCGCGGGCAGCCAGCCGGCAGCCAGCCGGCATCCAGCGTCCATTCGCAGGCAGCCAGCGTCCGTCCGCGGGCAGCCAGCCGGCAGCCAGCCAGCATCCAGCGTCCATTCGCGGGCAGCCAGCGTCCGTCGCGCGGGCAGCCACCGGCATCCAGCGTCCTTCCGCGGGCAGCCAGCGTCCGTCCCCGGGCAGCCAGCCGGCATCCAGCGCGTCCATTGCGCGGGCAGCCAGCGTCCGTTCGCGGGTGGCCAGCGTCCGTTCGCGGGTGGCCAGCCGTCCCGCCGGGCAGCCAGCCGGCAGCCAGCGTCCGCCGCGGGCAGGCAGCCGGCATCCAGCGTCCATTCACGGGCAGCCAGCGTCCGTCCGCGGGCAGCCAGCCGGCAGCCAGTGTCCGGTCCGCGGGCAGGCAGCCATCGTCCGTTCGCGGGCAGGCAGCGTCCGTCCGCGGGCAGGCAGCGTCCGTTCGCTGGCTGCCCGCGGACGGACGCCGGCAGGTTAGTCCGTCCGGCAGGCGGCAGGTTAGTCCGTCCAGATTTTCCCGATTGCCACTCCGCCTCTGCCTTAACAACCGTCAGTTGTTGTCTGGCGTTCCCCAGAGACCAGGGTATGGAGTGCTGTGGGCTGCCAGTCGTGACGGAGCTCCAAGTACATCAGAGCAGGCCGGGGTGTGTGAAGGAAGGCAGGTCGGGCGGCGAGGCAGCAACACAGGCAGCACCGGCAGCTGAATTCCGACACACAGTTGGACAAAATTTGCAATTAGCCATCCATTTTCGTAAAATGGCCCATATTTGAGCCTTACATAGTTGATTTCTTGCATAAAAAAGTTTCAGAAGTGAATTTTGTAATGGAATAACAGAGATCTGCGTGACCTAGCTAGATTCAGAAGACTAACTGATCTCAGGTCAGTTGTGTAGCCTATGTAAATGTTGGGGCGTGACCGTTCTCTTAATACACCCATGGGCTGACAAAGGTTCCGGTTTTTGGGAGGTTGACGTCAACTTCCAGCTTTGTTGGGATTCGCCCATTTTCAGCGGCAGTTTCAAAATATGAAATTTTCATAGTAAAGGGGTGTCAGTGGGACTTTGAGCTTCTATGTATGTCCTATTTACCCACCGAACTGTCGTTATTCAACTATGACAGGGTAAAATCGGTTTTGCATTCTATCACCCCTTTAAGTTCATACTGATCCAGTGACTTGATGCTAATTTTACTCATTTGTGCAGAGAAATTGACACCTGCTGGGCTTTGTACAGGTCCATGTCTTACCTTAAATTGAAATATTAATTAATTAATGAATCTGCATCGATGGAGCTTGAATTGCCTTGTCCCCATTTTGCATGTGATCAGGGACCTTTGTTGCATTTCCTTCCCTTGTTTCCTGTCATCTCTTCACTGATGCTAATTTATAATAAAAAAGGTACAAAAATGCCCCAAAAAATAAGTAAATGTCTCCCTGCAGAGAGCTTGAGATGTTCTTCTTAAAATGTACACCTTATAGCATTACATTTAATTTAAGTATTTCCAAAAAGCATCCTCACAGGAAACTTTAATCACATTATTTTTTTAACAGAATACAAAAAGGCTACTTTTTAAATTTAGAATGCAAATAGGAATGACAATATAAAAGCATGATCATTAGATTTTAGCAAAAAATTTACCATTTCGTGCCATCATTATATCTCCACAAATGCAGTGCACTCCCAATTACAGTACTGCTCTTCTTTTGCAAATGTTTATCATTTCCATTTTTACTTGTAGATGACATCTTATGAACTTGGATAAGGTGGCTAGTATCCATTGATCTGATACTGACTCAAATACACTGGAATTGTAATCTCTGTTTAAGTTTTGACCAATTTGTTGCTGCATTGAAAAGGTTTACACTTGAATTGTGAATTGTTAATCTGTGTTTTTATTTGTTACATTTTGTTTTACAAAGTGAGGAAAGCAAAGTCAAGCCTGGTGAAACAAAAAATAATGATCCCAGTCACTTCCACACAGTGAGACATACAGTTTATTAATTAAATTTTGTTATCAGATTGGAACTCAGAATCAATCTATACCCAAACCCTAGGTATTGGTATCAGGACTGACAAAAGTGGGATTTGTACATCCCTAGTAGCTATAGGGATTTTTCAGCCATTGTTGCAAACCAACAATTAACTCATGCTCTTGCTATTCCTGCTATGTAGCTCTATTCACTCCTGGTGCATAAAGAGATGCCCAAGATTATTGCAGTATACTGCACAATATGTCTGGCCTTGACGGTAAAGCGACAGGTAACATAAAACCATTTGAAGAGCTCACAGGTAAACTATTTGGCGTATTGTCCACTGAGTGCAAGTTTGAGAGCAAATTGTACAATGTAGCTTCAGTAAAAGAATTCCAATAATATTATGTTGTATAATGGTACACATTACTTTCAACCTAGAACCTTTTACCTAGAATTACCACAAAAAAAGGCAAAATAACAACAACAAAAAAAGAATCTTCCTGTGTAGCTGCAGTAAAAGCAAGCATTAGAAGAAGAGTAATTTATAGAACACCAGCTGGCCTGTAAAGGTTACTACCACAGGCAATTCAGACCTGGTAGTTCAACAAGAACCTAATTAAAATACTACAGGCTTGTAGACACATCAGCACATGAAGATGCTTTCCTGTCTAGTGAGCATAAAATGGACAGTTTTGTTTTTTGTTCCAGAAAATTTTGACATTTTGAAGTCTCTGTCTGGGTCGGTGAATCTGTCTAATTTGCCTCTTTGCCCTCTTGTTTTTCGCCCTCTCAGCGCGAATCGTGCGGAGTCGTCAGTGGTGTGAGATGGCTCCCTGCCTGGAGGGGGAGGTCTGCAGCCTCCTGTTCAACCGATCTGGCTGGACCTGCACCAAGGGCAGTGGTCGCATCAAGACCGTCACGGTAATTTACAAGACATGACATTAATATACGCCATATGCACTTAACAGCATCACGCCAACATTTTAGAATGGGTAAAACCTGCAAGCTGATAAGTGTTATGTGAAGCGAGAGCCCAGGGCTAGAGGCAGCACACAGGTATATCAATACTGAATGTCAAAGTGTAGGAAACTCATGGTGAACTGCTCCCTGTGGGTTGGAATTACAATCCACAATTTAATTGTGGGACATCCTATTGAAACAAATCAAATAAACCAAACTTCTGGGTATCACTTCTTCATTTTACGTCATCTCTCTTGCACTCTAGACATTGATAATATTGTAAAGAAAGTCAGAAGCAGCATAAACAGTACTTAATGTTATGAACATGGTCATATCATTATTGGTTCTAACCCACCTCAAATATTGCTCTATTTTTTGCCCTGCAGCTAAGGAGGATTTATAAAAAGCTGCTAGATTAGCTCTGCACTCTGTTAGTATCACATTAGCTTTGACAAAAGGCACACCTAACTGTTCTGGCTACCAAACTTCAACTTAGTATTTTGTTTTTTAGGTAAAGTTTTTCACCAGATAAACCTGAATTCTTCTTGGACCAGCTTAAATACACCAGCATCTTAGGAATGCTAAGAAGGCTCAACTACAGTATCTCCTCCCAAAACTCAGATACGTCATTTGAAACCAACCTGTACAGAACCTCTTCAGATTAGAGTCTGTTACCAACTTGAACTGTATTTACTACTATATGGTCAGTTGTAATATAACTATGTAATATAACTTTGTAATGGTCATGAACCAATTTTTGCTGTAGTTTACATTCCACGTGTCTGATTATGGACCCCAAGAAGACTAGCAACCCGTAAAGGGCTGAAATGAAATCATCTGCTGTGACATCTTTTGAGCCCCAAGTGCAACATGCTTGAAAATTTCAACTAATAGACCGTACAATAGAGAGCAGTTCAGCAGCAGCTTTCTGCCCACTTTGATTCCATTTTGATTCACCTAACAATCAAACAAACCTGTCAAACCCAGGCCAAATATCAGAGGTTTTACCTTGAACATCTACTGTGAAACTGATACTGACAAAATGTGGATTCAGATGTGAAACAGGAGCAGCTGATTAGATTAATTTACTCTAACAAGAGATCAGAGGTTTGAGGTTTCGGTGTCATGCTGAGAAAAATAATAATAGCTGACAACGGTCCATGACCTCTCCCTGACTTTGTGAGAGATTTAAATGAATACAAAACATGTTACATTTTTAAAGCCTTCAATATGGTGTCATCTGGTCGTCTGTAGGCTCCTCTCACAGTGCAACATGCATCCAATGACTCAGAGCTTCCAATGCTGCAGTGCTGATTGAGGCTCTGCTCTGTGATTAACTTTTACTGTATTTGATTCACAATACACAGGGAACACAAAGCCAGCATGTCTTATCAGTGAGGGTTTGAGCTTTTAGATGTTGGTGTCATTATAAAGGAAGAATTATAAATATTCATTATGAATGTTTGGAAGCCATGAGTGGAAAAACAAACAAACTGTAAAGGCGCCTACAGACAGAAAGCCACTCTCCGAGCGCTACTGCTTGCCTGGTCAACGGCTGAGTCGCCATGGATACAGGTCTCAATTTCACACCATGCAACTTTATGCTCAATGGAAATGGAGGGGTTCTCTCTATAAAACACAGGCTAGTTTTCCCACCAGGTGACTGTCTTGCTTCACCAATTAGCTAGTCTGTGCTGAAATGTCCATTAAGCACAATTATAGTTAGACTCTAACTCTGGCTGCACAAGCATCTGTATACTGTGTTTGTGTTCAGTGGTTGGCACTGCACGAGTCCAGCTTTTTTTTTTTCAATTTAAGGTTTAAATTTTCTCTGTTGAGGGATGTAACTTACCGAGACAGAGCGAGTGAAATAGCACAGTACAGCATGTTGATGTCAGCATGAGATGATAGGACGGACAGAGCAGGAGAGACTGCTATCCTCATCGTCAGGTACACAAGCTCAAAGGTCAACCTGTGACTGGATCTCTTGATTTTCACTCACTCTCTCTTTCTTTTATCTCCCTCACTTGTTGTCTCTTTATCTCTCTCTCTCCCCTCTCGCTGCTCCTCCGCCTCCTCCGTCCAGCAGCCCTGGGCAGCTGCGGCAGATTTCATGCACGCATTCCCATCGTGCTCTAATCTACCCTGACAGCACACTTAGGTTAGTGTTTTGCTTTTGTACATACATTTACAAAAAAAAATGCAGATTATGTGTTCCACTGCATATTCTTTATTAGCTGTTGCTGAGGAGAGTTTTATTGTAGAAGTTAATCACAAGGGATGCTTCTGTTTTTTGTTTGAGGGGGCAAGGATAGGAAGGATTTGGCAGCAGAAGAGAGGAGGTATCCAGAGGTATTTGTTGTAAGACCTGAAGTGGGAGGATAGCACATTCTGGAAGATAAATGAAAATGAGAAATCTATAAAGAGGATTGATCAGGCTGGAGCATGGAGAGTAGATGGGGCGAGGGAGAGGAGAGAGAGAGAGAGAGAGAGAGAGGGAAGGAGATCCGTCCACATCTGTGTGCAAGTATCTGAGTGTAGAGAGGGAGTTTTAATTGTGAGAGCATCTGTCTTCACATGTTCATAATCACATTACATAGGAGCACTCAGTGTGACAATGTGGGTTTCTGAAAGCTGGTAATGGCTGCACTCATTATTCATGCTGTGGTGCGTAGGCTTGACATAGGTGAAGTTAGCCACTGAAATAAAGTGACAAATGTACCTGATGGAGGCAGATCATGCATCTGCTAAAACACATAATATACTGCTTATATCGGTTAAAGATAGGGTTGGGATTCTATAGCATTTTTATAACATCTGAATCCAGTATTGAACTCACCTATCAAATCTAGTTAAGCTTTCAACAATTTTAAGGTAACTAAAGTTAAAAATTATTCAATTAAGATCTGTATTTTGTGGACTAAGAGAAACACTTCAGTTTTGAGCGGCAGCCTAATTATTGCTCACAACCTGTAGCTACAACCTAACCATGAGATAAGCAGCAGAGGATATGAAATGTTGATTAAATGAATTTGACACATTGAAAAAATTCTCTTCTTTTTCACAAGCGAATTCAGATCTATGAGGTTCATATGTTTAAATCATTGAAATGATTTATGATCAAAAGTTTGTTGGGAAACTGACGGAGTACACAGCAAGCCAACAGCAGCTGACTAGTTTGATCAAATTTGAAAATATTTATAAAAGGTTATTTAAGATAGGAAAGGCGATAAAAATATTTGCTTGTGCATTTCACAACAGCATTCCATAATCGAGCAGCTGTTTTGTGTAACTAAAAACATACATATGTATTTTCCTCGAGGGAACCATCTCTGCTGTCATCAGTTATTTTTCAGATGTAGCCTGCTTTTGTTGTATCATGTTTTTGCATCAGTTTCTTTACTGCTACTGTAGTTTGGAGTCGGTCAACAAGGGTACGCTGTTCCTATATTGAGTGCTGCTGAAATGACCTGCTGAGATTACCATGTAACTTTGTTTGTGACACCAACAGCCCCCAGAGGATGACTCCTAATTTTAGTGACCAACTAATCTTTTCTCTATCACCACTGTGAGGCTAAAAGGTCTCTTTGACTTACACTTTAACACTGTCCATACATCATAATGAAAACAGACTGAGTGTCCATGAAATTTGCTGTGAATATTCATTGTCCTTTTAGGATGAATTCTGACCTTTCCTCTTGTGCCGCTATCAGTCTAAAATGTAGACAAGAAATATTAAAATCTTAAAGGCAGTGTTCTGCCATGAGATTTACTGAGCGCATTTATTCTCCTCAGAGGAGGAACTCTTTGCATTTTGGACACGCTATGAGCTGCCCTCAGGCCAAAACCAAAAACTTTGCACCAGAAATCATGCATTCAAATTTCCATGATTTTCCATGACAGTCATGCGTTCAGTGGGATAAAACCCTCAGATTTAAACAACCCCATGGCGTTTCCTCGAGTGCCCATTCTTGGCCAACTTACTGTAAGAATAGCTAGTTAAGTTCGTCCAACACTTGTTGCTCGATGGGTCTTGATCAGCTGCTAATTGCAGATGCAGTTTGTCGTTATTTATGACATTTAACCTTTAATCGCCCACTGCTCCACCCACTGGACATTAGCACTTTGTATAACTTTCAAAGGCTGCTAGTACAAAGAAAAAAATCATGAATGAATGTGTCAATGGATTAGACCTTCATTTTTCATTAATTTTTCCACTCATTGTGGTCAAGAACTCCCTGTCATAAAACTTAATCCAAATACAATGTATGGCAGAGGGTAAAACTGAAACCTTTACAAAAATGGTGTCTCACCAGTCACTACCTTCAAAGCACTCTTGGCTGTCAAATTATTTATTAAATCCTTGAAAACTTCAAATCTGTGAAAGGTTCTGATAATAATTCAAATATAAAGTCCATTGTTTAAATTTAGGTTAATTGTGTTAAATTGTTATTAAATAACACACACACACACACACACACACACACACACACACACACACACACACACACACACACACACACACACACACACACACACACACACACACATACCATAGACACATTCCCCTGCACCTGCAACTCTTTCTAAACGCAGCCTCCTCTCCGCAGCCCGTCCTCATGTGTGTGCAGCTCACGGTGGCACAGCCAGGTCACAAACTCCAGCCTAACCTGCTAATGGTGTTTGCATATGCAGCCTGCTCTCCACTGCCAGCTAGCCATTAATATGAATCACTCTCTGGAGGCCCCCCCAAACAAGCTGGCAATTTGTCTTCACTAGTGAGCCGCTGAAAGGTCTACATACGATATTCTCTGAGGTGAAAGGCGCAATTCGGAAGGGGCGGGGTGGGGTGTTATGTGGTTGGTTTCATACACTTGACAGGGGAAAGGGGGTGGGGGGTTCAATTGTTAAGTTATACAAGAGCACAGTTGTGTATTTTGTGTGTGTTAGTGTGTGAATGTATGAAGGGTGGAAATGGCTATCAGGTGGAAAATTGACAAGACAGACTGAATTCAGGACAGTAAAATGTTTTTTCTCCTTTCCGGCAAACAAGAGGGTTGTGAGATTGCATCACTTGCTCCCTGCTTGGTGAGAGCTCTGTTGAGCGCACTACTGAGCTCTATTATCAGCCTTTGCTAATCAAGTGATGGGCTGAAATTAAAACTGCGCATAGAAATGCTTCTTCAGAGCAGGGTAAGAAGAGACTATTCCCACAAATATTATGTTGTGGGCTTCAAATGTTCCTTCACAGTCTAGAGCGAGCTTAAATTATGACTATTAAGTACTTAAAACCCTTATTTGATCATATTCAGACTGCGGTTTGATGTGTACTTCATCCCTCAGACAATATACGACAGTAGCTGGGTTAACACCCACACAACAAATGCCACTGCTCAGCTAGTGTGTGGCCTGTAGAGACCCAGAACAGTTGCTGTTGGGCGTTTTTGCCAAACGAGGAGAGTTGCAAAATAGACAGCACACACACAGACATACACACACAGCACGACCCAGTGGGACAGAAAGGCTTGCATCATGTTCTTTAGCATTTTCTCTTTTTTTCTGCTCTGGTGGTCCTCCACCAGCTATGTACTCTTTTTTTCCAGCGTCAGAGTAAAAAAAGGTAGTGGAGTGTGTGTAGTCCTGCCAGTGCTGCTGTAAACATGAAGACATCATAACCAGTTAGCTCTGCAGTCCTTTTGGGCGCCTGGGTAGCTCACCTGGTAGAGCACCTGCCCATATATAGAGGTTCACTCCTCGATGCAGCGGCTGCGGGTTGGACTCCGACTTGCGGCCCTTTGCTGCATGTCATTCCCCCTCTCTTTCCCTTTTAAAGTCTAAGTTGTCCTATAAAAATAAAGGCCTAAAATGCCCCAAAAAATATTCTTAAAAAAAAAGAAAAAATTAGAAGCTCTGCAGTCCTTTTGAAAGGATGCCATATGACAGAAAATCTTGATTTGTAAAGGAAAAATGAATTAATATGTGTACCTTAATGAGAAATAGATGTTGGGGATTAGGAAGGTACAGATTCAATTATTGGCAATTTATCAAAGATGTTTTATCAATATTAACAAAGAATATGTGAATATGTGTATTAATAACTTCATCAAATTGACAAAAAAAGGGGCACCACCCTGGAATCAGGGACCAATAACTGAACTGTGAAAACTGTCTCATAGGTGGTGTTCTCTTTGAAAATACAGATCTTAAATAATTTGATTAATTTATCTCATATTTATAAAGTGAACAGGAAGGGTGAAATTCGAGCACTGACCTGTTCAACCAGCTCTTACTACCACATATACACAAATAATCACAAGTGCTCTTTAAAGTATAATATAATTTATTTAACTTCCAAATTATTAATTGTTAATCAATAGTTATTCAATCAAAAAACCTATTTACTTGTTACAACCACAACAAAGGCAAAAACAATCAAACAAAATGTGGTGTGTGTGTGTGTGTGTGTGTGTGTGTGTGTGTGTGTGTGTGTGTGTGTGTGTGTGTGTGTGTGTGTGTGTGTGTGTGTGTGTGTGTGTGTGTGTGTGTGTGTTAGAAAGAGGGGGAGGTGACGAGATCACGTGGATAGCTAAGCCACGTGAAATCAAGATGGCAGATGAAACACTGTGAGGTGTGGGGCCCCTTTGTAGTTTTTAGCAGGATTAGCACAAGGCACAAAATGGCTACTCGAGGAAAATACACAAATGGGCTATTTAACCCCAAGATGGCGGGTTGTGAAACTTGCTCGCAATACCACGTGACTATGGGGTGGCCGTCAGCTGATCTGTGTATGTGTATGCGTGTGTCTTAGGTTAGTGTGTAAAGAGGAAAGCAAAGCACACTTTAGAGATTTTCGAGGAAGTGATAATAACCAATCCTCTCGTTCACTCAGGACTTTAACCTAACTTGACGACATGGCAGGGGTCTGAGAAGTTATCTAACGAGGGGAATGATTATTATACAGCCTCTTGTGGGCCAACAGCTGACTTCGCGTGGCAATAATAACCGATCCTTCTGTCTACACAGGTCCACGAGGTAACGGTCTCGTTATGTTGCGGTGCCGTGGTTTGAGTGACGAACGGAAGGCTTATTAGCGCGCTTGTACAGTAACCAACTTCTTCGCGGCGGGAGATAGCAGTGTAGCATTACAGTTTCAATAAGCTACAGTATCAAACACAACATATATCAACAAGTACCGTGATCCAGTACTTTCACTGCAATAAATTGGACTTGGTGGTCACAATCATATTAATAGTAAGACGTGCAACAGTAGCACTTATTAATTAATCACATTCAATGTCGTAACAAGCTGCAGCAATACTGGTTACTGACATTAATAACACACACCTATATTTCTCTGCCCAGAAACTTTAGCCTCCTTACTGTGTGTGTTCCCATTTGTTTGGTCCCATAGATGCTCCACGGTAAACAAAACGGATCCGTCTCACTTGTCAGTGATTCACGGAAACGTTTTTCTCCAAAGGCAGCGAAGAATCAGTTCAGTCGACTCAACAACAAAAGCGCTGTCCCTGTTGTCCGATTTCTTAACGTTTTCTCTTCTGCAGAGATGAAACACTGATGCGTGTTTCCACAGGATCCAGGGTGTTCCCATAACACCAAAAATAGTCCACTCGTCCGGAAAATGAAGTTATTAATTAGAGTACAAACGTTTGACTGCATGCCTTCATTCAGCAACGATGATGGTTGCAATTGAAAAGCACAGAGGAGAGCACCCTTTTGCAGCTTTCACGTGCAGTGGATTACAATGAGAAGTGGGTGACCAGAGTATTTATATCCCCAATCACCTGGGCACGGACCCCTGCTGATTTTAGAGACCCCGGCCAATAGGGAATCAGAGTTCTTGGAGGTGACGTGTAGGTGTGAACTACAACATTTGTAGTTTTTAGACCTCTGGCCATCTTTTCTCATGGAGGTGTGACTTTTAGGCTTTTACAGTTGCACGGAGGCCACATTCTCTTTGTTTGAAAAGGGCGCTCAGGCCACATGTGGGACATGAGGTTTCCTTTGTCTCAGAGGTCACATGCTCTGAGATCTTTGTTTAAAAGATAGTGTTTAACCATACTGCTCGGTTCCCAACATAGAGAAATAGGGAAGCATCTGCTTGAATAGAAAATATTACAAATGTGGTGGGAAAACCAAGAAAAATTGCATTTATGACCCCACATCAATACAAATGTTCCTGTCCAGTTATGAAAGAGTTATGAAATGATCACCTCTTATGAAAGAGGTGATAAAATTACACAGACAGATGATGCAGTTCCACAGTGTCGTTATATAACACTTGCTCGCACCTCAGCTATAAAAGCTTCCATGTCAACGACAAACAACCAGGCAGCCAAGTCATGGTTCACCATGGTCACTGCTGTGCTGGCAACCCATCTGACCAGAGAGAGACTTCTAATGAGCTCGCTTCTCAAAGGCAACGCAACATACCCGCAGCTCTGCCAGCAACACAACTGTTTGTGTGCAGCTTCCTGAAATGAATTGTTGATTAGTTGGGGAGGTTAGAGAGCACAGATGACAGATTTCTGGTCGGCTTAGTACCTTTAGTGTAAAGGATGGAAAAGGATGTGGTGTCCAAGTAAGAATAAACAGAAAGCAATAAGATTTGCAGAAAAGTGAGTTGCTGGTGAAAATGCCTGAACGTGTCATCAATCTAACTCTAACAATGTGGTGATGTCATCTCACTTTTCCTCCAACTGCGATTCAACTTTTTTTCTACAATATCCTTGATGAAAATGTCCTTATACCACTGAGATAGTTCAAACTGTATGAGAAGCAGGTGGAATTATCTCAACCCTACTGGAAAAATCCCATGAAAAGACTACCATCAATGAATTTAAACAACAACAAAAAAATAAGTATAGTCCTCATTTTGACTCCATTGTTGTCCATAAACAGTTGCACATTAAAACAGTTGCACTGGGTGACATGTCCCTTCATTACCATAGATACACACATACTGTAGTTTATTTTCAGTCAATCCCACGTAATCCATCCTGCAGCCATCAATTCTCACTAGATGACTAAATGTCTATTAATCTGCCACTGAAAATAGTCCCCACATGCACTATTTACTCCTGTTTTTACATTACATTACATTACATGTCATTTAGCTGACACTTTTATCCAAAGCAATTTCCAATGAAGTGCTTTCAACCTTGAAGGTGCAAACTCCAGACAACAAGTAAGTGCAAGTACATTAGCTTTAAATAAGCAAAACTACAAAGAGCCATATGAAAGTGCAGCTTTAATAATATGTATATATATATATACATATATATATGTATATGTATATATATACATATACACATATATATATATATATATTTTTTTTTTTTTCTGTTTGAGTAATGTTTGCAAAAAAACTACAGAGCCCAGCTGCTTTAGGAAAGCCTTTTTTTAAATTAAACTTTATATTTGTTGGCTGTTTTTAAAGATTTACATCTTCAGTAGGAACCAATGGGCTTGAGGTTTGAGAGGCTTGAGAGAAAGTATTAAGAGACAGACATACCCATTGATGGTTTTGGTCTATAGTTAAGCCAATTTCAGAAGAAATGCTATATCTAAAAAAAAAAAAAAAATCTTTTGGTCTTTTTACTGAGGCTACATACTTGAATTCCTGCTTTTTCAATATGTTACTAAAATGAAACAGATGCAGACACTCACGCAGTCCTCATACATATTGCTTACTGCTGATGCAACACAACCAGTTTACCAAATACAACATTAGTCAACCAGAAATAGAGTTTTCTCTACTGATTAATTATCTTAAGAGCTGTTCTGTTTCTGAAAAAAAATATCTGTATGTTATATTTAAACCACTAATCTGCATGTAGTGATTCATATATGCTTCACATTTGTGCCACAGAATAGCATTTTGCATAGCAGTTTAAAGTGCTCATATTATGCTCATTTTCTGGTTCATAACTGTATTTGGAGGTTGTACCAGAATAGGTTTATGTGGTTTTATTTTCAAAAAAACACTATATTTTTTATGTACTGCACATTGTTGCAGCTCCTCTTTTCACCCTGTGTGTTGAGCTCTCTGTTTTAGCTACAGAGTGAGGCATCTCATTTCTGTTCAGTCTTTGTTGGGAGTCGCACATGCACATAACTAGGTAAGCAGTGCTAGCTTGTCAGTTGCAGAGAATGTGGGCATGCCACGATATCAGATAGGCGAGCATTATAACGTGTGTTACAAACTGACGAGAGTTTGTCATGGAAGTAAAGGCTGGACTACAGTAGAGCTGTTTGGAGCAGTTTATGAACAGTATTTTCCATAGGAGATGGTAAGTCCCTTTGAGAGATGGTAAGTCCCCCCTGCAGTGGTTACTGCAGGTCACATCCAATCTTTTATCTGTGAATGTGATTTCATTTTTACAGACTTTTGATTCAACCAAATCTACCTTTATCTAAACAGCTCATACCACTGATGAATAATGTATAATGACAATGTTTTTCAAGAGGTCCTTCAGTGCCCTTTTGGTTTTCAGCCTAATTTGCAGTTGCATTAGCCTGGTGTGACTTTGCTCTTATCTTTTATATGATTTGAGTGTATTTTGTCAGGTTATGTAAATTGCTGGCCTTTGTTCTTTTACAGCTCTTGTATTTGTCACAGAGCTGCCTTCTAAACCTCTCGCAAACATATCTGTATTCTCAGTGGGATGCCATCTTTAGATAAAGGTGGTCTATGTTAGTGAAATTCCTTTCTTTAGGTGCTGTAGCCCTGGCGCCAGCAGCATTCATTAAGACTAAATAAAATGCATAATGAGAGAAGTAAATAGGTTGTTTCTTGAATAGTTAACTCCTTGTGCCGAAGGCTCTGAAGGATAAATACAGTAAAAATGTGCCCTGATTTAAAGGATGTGTTATTAATGGTCTTCTTTCTAACGCAGTGGGGAAATATTAGTGAGGAAATCACAACTGGAGGTCATTAGAGAAATGTTTGCATCTTCAAATTGCATTGAAAAATGAGGCCAGAGCATTTTCAAATATTAGATATGCATGCTGTGCACCATGTCCTTCAATGCTCTGCTGGCTTTCAGTTCCATTTGTAGTTGAAATTATTAAATTCTGTTCTCCAGCAAGTAAATTCTAACAATCGTGCACAACTAATAGATCTATTTGAGGAGTGTTGGGTTGAAAGAAGCAGAGTTTAGTTTTTTTGCAGCACTATCTGCTGAAAGACATGCACATCTGCAATTAACTAAGACTACTATTTTTCATCCATTCTTAATCTTAAATACACCACCACTCTTTCTTTGATACATACATCAGACAAAAGAGCACAAGTCTAGCTCTTATGTTTTACTGGCTCACCTCCAGGCTTTCACTAATAATACTGTTTTGTGAACTGATGGCACTCCTGTCATATTGTCTCAGACAGCCTCTCTCTGGATCCTCGGGGATAACATATTGTAGCCTGGCCGCTTTGCCTTTGGATGTACATTCATAAAATGACTGACGTTGAAACAACATATGTGCCCGGAGTACACAGAGGTTACGCTCGATAAGCAAATATACTCTACTTTATTTTGGTTTCATTTACAGATCTTCTATTTATCAAGCGGAAAATAAAAATGCACTCCTTTGGTTTCAGCTCATCTGTTTGTCGGATTCTGTGGCATGATCATCAGTCTTGAGGAGATAGCTGGTGGACCGATGCAGAAAATATATTGAAATAGGTTGGATTGATAGAGATGTTCAGAAAACAGAGAAAACCCACCTTTCCATTCCCCTCTTTCATTTGTGTTATCATAGATGTTGTGTTATGGAACGTACATACTCCAGGAAGTGTCATGATTACATTTACAGTATCTAATGTTTCACAGAGCATAAACAGGCAACACGTTTTTTTATTTCCTCTTGTACTGCCATCATCTTTAAGTTTATTTTTTCAGCTTGCGTTCACTTGGCGTGTGTTGCCCCCTTTTCCTTTTTGTCTGGGACCCAATGAATGTGGTCCCTTCTGCCTTCACTTCAGCACACTTTACCTTGCTCCACTATTTGAAGCTCTGTTATTGCCAGGTTTTGAACTGCCATGCGAGTTTTACCATGCACAATGCTTGTGTCCCGAGCTTCGCCTGGTGTGAAATTGTCAGAGCCATAGGCCACATTTCAACACAGGGTTTTTGTACCCTGTGTTATGTAGAAAGCCTGTCAATGGACTGGACATATTCAAGCATACTTAACTTATCATTGTTTAGTGCTGCTGCCTATGATGCAGCCAGCCACAGTCTTTCATTTTTGTTCCATTTATGTTGCTGTTGTCAACCTAAAAACATAACCCGTTTACAGAGATATAAAGCAAAATATAATTGTTAGATTTTTGCTAGATTTTTGTTGATTTTTATGCTACTGTATAATCACACTACATCACATTTTATATGACATTATGCTCTCTTAACCCCACAATAATTATTTGACAGCTATAATTACCTGTTACTTTGCAGGTTAAAAATACAAACGAAACATCAATTTATAAAATATGATGCATTGTTAGATTAAACCCCTCATCAGTGTATACATATTTGAAATAACCTTCACTTTGACCAGCTACAATATTAAAATCAGTTCACATCTTAATTCATCAGGAGTAACAATAAAATAATATATGTAATTATATAATATTCTGTGAAAAGTGCCATCCTGCAGTATTTTTACTTTGGATACTTAGGTACATTTTGCTGATCATACTTTTACTTTAATGCCAATACCAGTGGTTTTGTAAGTTTTAGCCAGTTTACCACAAATCACATACACTTTACATGCATGCTTTTCAAATGAATCTGTACCTAAACTACATTATCATGCAGCAGTAATGTAACATTTACAAGAAAAATGTAGACTTGATGTTCAATGTAATGATTACACACCTCAAGCCAGTTTCAAGAGCCTGTGTATTCATTTTCATATTGTACAGAAATGAGTGTAAAACAATGTCGGCATCCAAAAATGCTCAGTAAACATTAAGGCCTGAGCACTGACTACTGGCAGTCAGCGAAGGCTGTATTGAAACTGAAGGAATTATGATTATGCGCACTGCTTCAAAAAGTCACCAAAATTTGCACATGCATCAGGACTCGTGAAATTTTTTTTATTTTAAGGGTTTCGTAAATAGGTGTGCAAAAGTGGCTCGCTAGCGCCCCCTACACATTTTCGTAGTTGAACCCCCCTCCTTTAACTTTAACGTAGACTAATTACGCAACGCTACTTGGTGGAGACCAAAACAGAGCTAAGAAGAGAGTTAATATTGGACTTAAAGGAGAACTCCGGGCAATTTTTACGTTAATCTTGATCGCTATATGTATATGAGTACTGTCGATAGCAAAAAAAACGAGCCGAATCGGTGCTAGCAACATGGAGCTGCTGCAGCTAATGCCGAGAGCTCCCACTCAGCTAAAACGGCAGTTATGGGGGCATAAGATAAAGAGTGTCTTTGTGCCTCTTAACAGACACAAAATGCAATTAAAATGTCTGTGCAACATGAACAGGGCCCTTACATGACAACAAGATGCGTTTAGCAACTTAGCCATTGTTTAAATTCACCTACCCTCTTAGCTGCTAGCTGCCGTCTGGGATGAGTGAGTGTGTTCAGCCAGGCTCCGGTAATAATCATCACGCAGCAGTTCCATGTGTATTTGTAGCATATATATCCATTTTGTGTGCTGTCGTTGGTGAATATGAGTCTCTGCAGTGGCGAATTGTGTGGTAGTTTCCTTAGCCAGGCTAGCAGTCCCGACCGGGCACTTACTTATTCTCCGCCTCCCTCGCCTGCCGCTGCCGACAACAATCCAAGGCGCCCGCTGGTCTGGTGGATGTCCTCCAGAGCGTCATGTCTTGCACGGCGAAATTTTGAAGTTTATTCCCCCTCAAAAATAGGTAATTGAGCACTGTAGTGGTTATGATCATATCAGAGACTATGTAACTACATGGAAACAGACCAAATGATGCCTGTTTCTTGTAAAGTAACTAGCATTACAGAAGGCTGTAGCCTTGCGCTGAAGCCCCGTGGGAATTCAGTTGTAGCAGGAAAAGGTAAACAACGGAGCGTAGTGTGTGAAGAGTGAAGAACGGAGGTGTTCACAAGGGAAGAAGATGGGAGTAACGTAACTATGGAGCTAGAGCTAATCTTCAGTAACGCTATTCGTAATAGTATTACAAGAAACAGGCATCATTTGTTCTGTTTCCATGTAGTTACATAGTCACTTATAGGATCACTTCAGTGCTCAATTACCTATTTATGAGGGGGGAATAAACTTCAAAATTTCGCCGTGAAAGCATGAACTGTCCTCTGGAGGACATCCACCAGACCAGCGGGCGCCTGTGGATTGTTGTCGGCAGCGGCAGGCGAGGGAGGCGGGGAGGAAGTAGAAGGATGCCCGGTCGGGGCTGCTAGCCTGGCTAAGGAAACTACCACGCAATTCGCCACTGCAGAGACTCATATTCACCAACGACAGCACACAAAATGGATATACTGTATATGCTACAAATATAAATGGAACTGCTGCGTGATGATTATTACCGGAGCCTGGCTGAGCACACTCACTCATCCCAGACGGCAGCTAGCAGCTAAGAGGGTAGGTGAATTTAAACAATGGCTAAGTTGCTGAACGCATCTTGTTGTCATGTAAGGGCCATGGTCATGTTGCACAGACATTTTAATTGCATTTTGTGTCTGTTAAGAGGCACAAAGACACTCTTTATCTTATGCCCCCATAACTGCCGTTTTAGCTGAGTGGGAGCTCTCGGCATTAGCTGCAGCAGCTCCGTGTTGCTAGCACCGATTTGGCTCGTTTTTTTGCTATCGGCAGTACTCATATACATATAGCGATCAAGATTAACGTAAAAATTGCCCGGAGTTCTCCTTTAACAATCACCAGGTTGCCAGACACATGACACCAAATGAATGCTAATGTTGTTCTGTGTCACTACTGTTTTATGTGTGAATAAGCAATACCATGAGAACTTTAATAGCTTATAATATGTCAGTGTTTACAGCTGCCCCCAAGTGTAAAAAAAAAAAATGAATGCAGCTTCAATGCTTCAACTTTCAAAAACTCTGCAAGGTATAATTTTTCAGGCAGTATTTTATTTCTTGTAATGGACTATTTTTACATTATTTTATACTATTTAACAATATGCTATTATAATTTTATTTCAGTAAAGGATTTGAATTTTGGACAATCAATGTTGGTTTTTCTGTAGTTGTTCCCCTGTAGAAATAAAGCATCAAATACAACCCAATGCTTTGAAACTACTGTCATGTTGGTTTTGTTCCTCTGAGATAACTCTGAATCTGATGCTCTGATGCTTTTGTGCATCAGGTTCATACTCTGGACATGAAGCATGCACTCAGGGTCTTCAGTAGGCTATAGCTGTGCTTGTTAGCCTAATAACAACAGCAGTTCTAGTGTCTGGTAATAACTGGGACCACTATGAGTCTCCAGTTGATGAAACCAACTAAGCCCTGTACAGGAGTCCACTTATTAGGAGAGACTCTGGAAAATATTTTTTTGTTACTGCAGTGAAGGCACAGCGCCTGTCTCCATAATGGCTGGGTGGGCTGCTAGTGAGAATTTTGCGCCTTGAAGTGCCACTGAATATGCAGTCTCTGCTTTGTTTTCCCATGAGCACTGAGCAAACATGCTGTCTGCTCTACCTGCATTGGCTTTCCCTTCCGGCTACAAACATTTCTGGAAGTTGTAATGCTACCTTGGCTGAGGATTTTATTTGTGTAATGCGAGGCATACTGTATCTTAAAAAATACTTTGATCCTAAAATATGCTGTGTTGCTGATAAGGAAGGAAGTTAATTGAATCTCTTAATATTTTTGCCAATCTCTGCTGGCACTCTCTCAAAGATCCAGGCTGTGCACCTTATTTGAACTTTGAAACTTTATCATTTATGCACAGTGCTCAATGTTCACAAGTGGCGATGAAACAAGGGGCACCCCAAGCTCAGAGACAAGGTCCAAATGTTTCAATTTCACCACAGCATAAGCAATTAGCAAAGCGCTGATTAGTGCGCTCCCGCTACATTCTCTCTCCTTATCTGTGAATCTCCCTGATCCCTCGTGCCAGCGGGAGATGAATATGTGTTCAATGTCCTTGGATTCCTGTCTTATAAACACCATAGGCGGTGAGCACTATTTACTGGTGTGCATGGCAGGCAAACAGCCGGCTCCCTCTCCTGCACAGTTCGTCCCGTGGGGCCAAACTCACCTTGTTACCCTTTTAATTAGTAGGCGCAGTTAATAGTGCCGGCCGCTTCTGCCACCTCAGCACCGACTTCAAGAATCTCTCCAATCGATAGCAAGGAGTCCGACTGAGACAGGGAGTCGAGGGAGAGAAGAAAAGCAGTTCAGGCACATTCATGATGGTTTGTGGAGAGAAATCAAACAACATACTATTTTCTTTGAAGGAAACTTTTGGGTGTATCAATATCTATTCTTTCTCTTTCTTCCTTGGACATTTAAAGGGATAACAAGATCTCTGGGTTCCTCGTGCACATTCCTTCTCGCCCAGTTTCTCTTCTCCTCTCTCACATTTCCTCTCCCTCGAAACTTAATGTTATCAAAAAGCTAAGGGTTTGCTCGGCAGATTCTATTGTGTCCTTATAAGCTTTTATTCCATCCAACCGCTCGCCCCCCATGCTCATTTCTTTTCTTGTTTTGATTTAAAGATGCAGTGGAAGTACTTAGCATTTAGATGACATGCTGCTGGAGAGGTGTGATGATCAGCGCCTCTTCAGAGGACTGATTTTCTTCGACAGCAGCAGGGCTGGTCGGCCGGTCAGGCAGACAGAGCGACAGATCGCAGGACGACAGGCTGGGCGGGCAGCAGAATACCAAGTCCACCTCGCTGCTGCAGAAAGCCTTGCACAGCAGAGAGGAGAGCAGTGGCTGCTGGGAATGCCAATGCGCTACCCAGACAGCCGTTTCGCCTTGGTTCCTCTGATTGGCTAAACAGACCATTAGCTTCCTGATTATGATTAGCCAAGTCATTATCTACACAAAAGGGGCTCATTCACCAATATTAAGAAGGCAAGGGAGCTGTTTTCTTCCTTCGGTCAAGGGAAAAACAATGTTTTCATGTGTTCTCTTAAGATGAATGTAGGAGGCAAGAAGTTGTTGTTCACAGAGAAACAAAGTGAAACACTGTTTATCACCCTGCCCTACAGGTAATGTGATAACACTTTGTATCTGTGTGATGCCATTGATGGAAGAAAGGAAAGGTCTCTTAATCGTTAACACAGATGATGAGGTGGCCATTACTTGCTCGTATTTTGTGGTCGAGGAGAGAAGCGGCGTCCTCAGAGGTCATAAAAACTGGGAGAGAACAAAATAACCTTCAGCTTCCATCGCCTCGCCTTAGATATAATTGGAAGACATGCCATCTGTGCTTTTAAATGGACATATGCTGCTATGCCTCCAATATGCTGAGGGAAAGTAAGAGAGTAAGAGGGAAAGTAAAACATTAGTGAAGGCTGGCCCTCTGTTCCTCCAATACTGACCTTCTACTTTTCTTTTCCAGCCTTTGCCCAAGGAGCCATCATAGGTTGCATAGAAAACAGCAAGTATGTAAGTCTTTCATAATATATTTTATTTTAATTTGCATACTAAGTGTATAACCATGCTTCAGTTTACTTCAACATACAGTTAAAGCAACTAAAGACATTTTCATTGTTGCATCTTGAAAATAAAAACAAAAAAAAATTATTTTTAAGGAAATTTTTTTTAAAAAAAGGCAAATTTACATTTTGTTAAAAGGGTGTGAAGTTTAGACCTGAACCAACTCAGTAATACAGGGTGTGTATTCACCATTTATTTTTCAGTACTGCTCTCACCACTGAGCTTAAATAAACATGATCCAGGACCTGGAGAAGACACAATGAGATCCCCCATTTCTCAGGATGCAGTCACTTTGATGATGCAAAAAAAGGGAAATCAAAAGGGGTTTTGGAAGTTTCGAAATGCTTAAGGATGGAAACTAAAAAGCCTTACTGTGGTTACATCAAAGGGAGAGGCTAAGTGTCCAGGCTTTCTTTTAGGACAAAGGTAGAAAACTGATATGAATGGGAGGATGTTCTTGACAAAGAATATCCCTTTCTAAATGCCATGGTACCAGATTCCTTAAATGTAGCTGGCTGCCAAAGTTAATATTGAAAGTTGGGCAGGTAAACCCAACTAAGGAGCAGGCTAGCCTAACTCTGCTGGCAGGTTAACTTTACTTCCACAAACATTTCTTTTCCCTGAAAAACAAGGAAGTCTAAAGATTAAACTAAATTCCCCTCCCAAGAACATTGACTGAGTATCTGTGAAGCTTTTACAGTCTGCAAAACCACAAGCATTTGGAATCTGCATGCTTTATGTCCCCTGGCCAATATTCTAAGATTGATTTTCCCTCTTCCACCGAGAAAACAAAATGAATCACGCACAATTACCAAGGACAGGGAGAAAGGGGGAATTGAGGGCGTCATAAATATTTATTTGCTAGCCCTGGGAATTTGTGCAATTCTGTGTGGATTTGCCAACTCATATTTAAGTGTCTGAATGATTTATATGGGCAGTCCAGGGTGTCACATTTGTCCATTGTCACTGTGAATCATTTATGTATTAACATTTATGGATTTATCCATATAACATATTCATTGCAAAGTTCTATTATCATTTAAATGGGTTTCTTGATCAAGTGATTGGCTAAATTAAGTCATTGGTTACAGAATTTCACAGGAGGTGAAGGCCACAAATGTACAACAAATAAAAAGCCTTTATTCTAGGGGATTTTATTTTCTTTATGTAAAAGAAATGATACGTAAGTGATATAATAAATGTATTAGCTTTCTCAAATGAAGGCCGAACATACATTTACAGTAATCTCTGTGCATATTTAACCTTAGTTTGTGTTGCAGTAGGCTTTATGTCAATGTGGTGGTATTCAATTCGGAGTTGTCTTAGGTCAAATGTTATGGAAATTATAACTACATTTGACCTGGTAAGATTACCATTGTGACTTTAATGTTAAAGGTTAGATATGTACGTAAGAAGGTGCATGTCTGAAAAAGGTTTATGAAACACCTGTCTTGTGATTTTACATCTTTTCCTTTCCTTTTTTCTCTATTCCAGATTCATTGACATCCATGCTACAAAAGGAACTGAGGCCAGTCACTACACCACAATATTGTATCCATATACCAACGAGACTCCCAAACTTTACACCAGGTTTGACCTTCAGTAAAAAAAAAAATTAAAATAATCCAAAGCTTTTCTAATCACCACAGTGAAAGACTCTCGACAGACACTTCTGAGAACTCTGAGAAGTCTCATGTGAAGAGCATGGTACACCATCGGCATTAAATCTTCACTGCAGCCAAATTTGTGGACACATCATAGAACAAAATCCCTGTGGGGAACATTTATCAACAGGGCGGTGGAATATTCATTGAAGTACATTACCTTTTTTTTGTCCTTGTAATCCAACACCAGGTCTGCAGGGGACGGCTCCTTGAAGATTTAGACTTGTCAGAAGGTTTTTCAGAAGTCGGCCCCTTCGTCTTGTTTACTATCCCCACTATGAAGCTGTCCAGGGTTATATTGCAGACAAGTTTCTTTAATGACAACTCGCTGCTAAAGAGTCATGACTTTACAGAGGTTGAGAAAGGCTGTATTGTCCATTGGATTCTTTATCTCATTTGGCCGGGTCAAAATCTCTGCATACACACACACAAAGGACGGAACATTGTGAAAAAGCATGAAACTCTATTGGAATGCCACAGAAGAGACGACAGAGATGAGTTGACTGTCTTTACTCAATGACTGAAGGTCATGATGGTCAAATGTGGACATTTTGGACGACTTAGCTTATAACTTATGTTTTTTTATGTGGTGCCAACATACAGTAGACTAGAAGAGTAGATTTTGTCAATGAACCTCACGCATCTTGTACACATCACTGGGAGCATTAAGCATATGTGGACCCCTGGCTCATTTTAATGGTCTACACTTTGTAGGTGCGTGCGTGCATGCATGTGTGTGCGTGCTTGCATCTGTCCATGTGTGAATATGTGTATACATGCTTGTGTGCCTGTGTGTGAGTGAGCGTGCACATCCAGATATACACTGTGAAATAAGTCATATTCAATGCATTATTCATACTCTTGTATATTTTTGGGACACACCCAGACCAGAGCTTACCATCTGGCAAGAGAAGCATTTGTGGTTTTACAGATGTTGGATCTCATTTAAATCTTCACGGATGAATCCTGGCTTTGCCTTTTCTTTTCTTTCATGTCTTTTATTTAGTACATAGATATATTTATATTGGGGGAAATATTATTAAAACTGGGGACAGATCTGCAGTATGTCACATAAGTTAAATTCTGTAATTAAAATCAATTCATGCGTAATTAAATGTATTCAGAATCCTTGTCTAAATTGACTATATTTTGATATGAAATGTTTTGGTCAGCTGGACATGCTATTTGCTGATTTCAGATGCTTGATATATTTGAAATTGTGTATATATATTCAATTAATGTATTTTATGTTCTGTGGGTCTCATTCCAAGAGGAAGTAAAGAAAAGGAGGAGCACAAGAGGCATTCTTCTGAAAGAAGTACAAGAGGTGGACACAATAACATGAATACCAGTTACTATAATACCAGATATTTCAAAAACACAGAATAGGATAAAACACTATCCAAATACCACAACCTAATAAGCTATGGTCTGCAAGATGAATGAACATCCTTAAGTCTAAAAAAATAACCTTCACAGAGGTAGTGTTTGTTGTAGGGCAATTACAATAGATTGCATAATATTGTACAGGTGTTCCTGTTAATATGTCTACACCCTGTTTTTTTCATTTCTTTGTACTAAAAAAATCTGTACATCTCCATCTTAATGTATGCATTTGAGTATATAAAGAGAGTGTCCGCTCCCCCGAGCTGCGGAGTGTGTATTTGGTGTGTGTGTGAGTGTTTTCCAGGTCAACAGTAGTCTGTGTCTGATTCCATGCTACCTTTATTTATCACTTTTTTGTTTGCACTTACCGTAAATACATTGCCCCTTTGATTTGAGCCACTGCCAATGCAGGAACTTCTGCTTCAGGGCAGTGGCAGAGTACATAGATCTGTATTTTAGTAAAATCTTATAGGAACATAAACAACAAATATCTGGACCTCTACTGGTCTAAAATTGTCAACATCTGACAGTGGGTGAGCGTTTCTGCAACTTCTAGCACTGAGCCGCTGACTCCCAAACTTTGATGCACGGTGGTGGAGGGACTATCTAGAGCCCCAAGCTGAGGGAATGTCCTCAAATTGTAAGGACTGTAAATGCCTTTTGTGGTCCTCAAATGTGTATATATTAATATTTTATACTTTTATGTCACACTGTCCTTGTTTTGAAAGAGGCTTTATTTGAAAACTGCAATACTACAAGCCAATTATTTTTCTAACAGGGACACAGCAAGGGTATCTAAGAAAAACTGGAACAACTATAAAAGAACAAAGTTTTCTTGTGGTAGACTCAAATGAAACTGGGTAACACTTTCTATGATGCCCATGTGTATGATGCATTATAATGTAAACTACTGCATAATGCATTATAACAGCAGGATATTACATTGCAAGAGTTGCCCCATACCTTCATGTGAGGGATAATCTACAATAAGGTGTGCAAGATTAAAGAATAACATAAAGTGCAGGTATGGAAATACAACGCACAGTGTGGAGTGCGTTCTTTTTCTGAATGATGCATCATGATCATCATGCATCACTTCTTCATTGGCCGCGCTTTCCAGGAATACAGTAAATATGTATTCTGACTGAAAATATGTTTTAGTCGAAAACTTGTATCGCCACAATCTTGGATATCTATGGAATAAAGTGGAGTTAATGTTATTTTACTACTCCAACAAGTAGAAGCCAGTGTGTAGTAACCACTGAGCCTTCCATCTATAAGTCATTTAGAAAGGTTATGACGGTGCTATGTCAGACCTTAAAGAAATCATTAGAAAATAATTAGTCTATATCAACGAAGTTCCACTTCCGGGATTGCTCTGTTGCCGCTGGAAATTCCACCGGATTTCACTCTTTTTTGCCGAATGTCCGTTACCTTACGCTTTCTTTGTGTTGGAATTTTAAACTCCGGTCGATTTATGAGGACTACGGTTAACTGCTCCTCAGATCTCTGCAGGGTAAATCAAGACAGCTAGCTAGACTATCTGTCCAATCTGTTTTTCAGAGTTTTTTGTGCACGACTATAACAACTTTTGAACGTACACACATTTCACGAAAACAAGTTCCTTCCTGAGGCTATTTTGCAGTGGCACCGTGGCTGTGCCTGGTGCTTAGCGCCACCCAAGACGATTGTGATTGGTTTAAGGAAATGCCAATAAACCACAGCACGTTTTTCTCCCATCCCGGAATGCTGTGTGGACTAGCCAGACCCTCCTCCGCAGCGCTGTGGAGGAAGGTCTGGCAAGGCGAGACTAGGAAATAATGGACCCAAAAAATAAAGTGTTGCCATGCTTTCTATAACCATTATCGACGGAGAGTGTTCTTCTGCTTGCCACAATGTCTGTAGGACATACTACAAACAGGTAGGCAAATATTTGCTGTAACAAAGGTGAAAATGTTATACACCAACATGCAGCATCATCAAGAATATTATGTGCTCCAGTTGGCTTTAGAAACTCAGACGTGTGGTTTCTGTGTTTGCTGCCAAGCCAGTATTCCCACTCAGCTCCCACTCAGTTAGAGATGTTCTTTCAACAAGGCCCTGCTGCTGCTCTCTTCCATTTTGAATGTCTGTCTTGCTGTCTCAGAGTTTTAAGTGGTGGCTGCTGTCAGGATCAACAAATGGTACGAAGGTGGTATGAGCTGAAAAAGCTGAGCTGTCATGAAGCTATTATGGCGAGCTATAACTACACTTTGCTGGAAGAACCATCATGTTCGTCAGACCTTATTATCTCTAATGCAAATTAGGTGATTTAGCATGAGCAGTTGTGATACCTAATACCTAATTATGATCAGTCTTGTAATGCCTTATTACCTTTGTAGAAAGCATTATAGGTTATAAAGGCTTGTAGAAAGTCTTATGATACAAGTTATAATGTGTTAGTGTATATAGCTCAGACATTGTAAATGGGCTTCATGTAAATTTGGTTTTTCAAAAGAAGGACTCCTTACACAGATTATGCCCAGAGTACTAATGGGAAAAAATATGATAATGATCACCAATTAACATTTGCAATTGGGAATGTGTCCAATAATTAAACAATAAAAGATTGTGTGGATGTGAGTTGTGGATGAATAAACATACAGTAAATGATAGTGTGTGAGCAGAAGAGGGGCAAAAAGTCACCACGTCTGTATGAGAGCTTTATTTCTGAGCTACACACCTTCTCAAGTTTTATTAAGTAGCTTCAGTTGATGTCAGTGTCAATCCCAGATAGCAACAACCATCATGCAACATAATAACACCTGACACTCAATCAGTTCCAGTCTTGCAGGCTGATTTTCTGTTTTAAAAAAAAAGTAATTTGTGAGTCTGCACTTGTGGGATATCTTATCCCTCTTCAATAAAACCATCAGGTGCAGGACGAACAAGCGTTTAAGCACTGTAGGCCTTCGTCATTGTATTTTTGTTTTGCCACTAAGTCCTCCACATCCACAATAGATCCCTGGCCGAGCCTAATAAGATACAAACACACCCCAGAGGCTCAGACTGGCTTGCTAAACACAGCGTTGTCGAACAGCGCTGCAGTGTAGCGAATTAGCATTTATGCCCACATAAAAATCCATTTACTGATCCATTAGCTTAGCATAGTGCTAATGAGTTGCCCGTGATGACTCGCAAGGGACTTTGGTTAGCAAGCGAATCGTCATTAAAGGTAGACACTTACAGGGCAACAGCGTCATACATGTAAGGAGAACATGACCTGAGCTGGAGAATACTAGAACTTAGTATTAAGTGAAATGAGTGTCACTGATGAGTTTTTACATTTTCTTTCATCTCTTCTCAAATGCTGCCCAGACAACTGCATGTTTGCCTAGTGGGAAATGGAAGTGCCGCTGTCACATGAAATCTGTTTTACCATCCCTCAAACTAACAATGAGGAGGTGGCTGCACTCAACAATTACCACTTGTACCAGATAAGCAGAGCAGCACTGGCTGCAGAAAACACTTAATCCATGGTAAGTGAAAAGTAGAATACAATCAAAGGTATCAATGGACTGAGCCCTAAGCAGCAGCTTTTATCGACCACAGAGATTTCGGGAGAGATTTCTGACTTTTATTTTCTTGGCCCTTGCTCTCTATTATTACTTCAATGTCAAATTCAGACCAGCTTAGGTAAAGGTATGTGCAGTGTGGCACAACTCCATACCAACTTGATACCAATGAATGTGAAGAGCCGACATGCCGCTGAATTAAATGTCATTAGGGATTTCCTATGAGAATGGAAGCAGGCAGAATGATATCAGCAGTATCTGAAATTTCCTCACTGCCAAAGCCTCTCAGTCCAGGCCCTTTGTGGTGCTACCACACTGAAGGGGAGTCAGTTCCAGGGGGGAAGATGAAGGTATAAAATGGTCGTTTTGCTAGAGCAACACAAGCTAATTTATCATTCTCCAGGGGTCAGGTGACGCTCCCTTGGTTGTGAATTTTAATGTTGTTTTTTATGGGTCTTAATAAACTCTATTTTGCTGCGAGCGTTTATGCAGAAGAGCACAACATCCTTCACTCGGCTCATTTAGTGAGTCAAGGAGAGAGGGGCCGGAGCCAAATTTAACCAATGGAGTCATCATTTTCTAACACTAATAGGACACAGTGAGGTGAAATATTGAAGGTATTGGAAAAGAGTCATTCACATATTTTCTGAAGATCCATGTTGTACTGTCAGATTGTGCATGCTAGATAATAGTACTAATTACTCAGAAGAAGTAATATTTCAGTGATACTATGGCTAGCATTATACTGTATACTGTATCAGAATTATGCAAAATATGTCACAGTATCGTTCCAATTTGTTGTTTTTAGCAATGCTCTATGGGTGGCAATGTCTCTCAGTCGATTGCTCCACCACTTTGGTCCAGATTGAAATATCTCAACAACTACTGGATAGATACTTTTTTTCTAGTGCCACCATGATGTTGCCTTTTTTAACTTTGATTTATGACCAAATACCTGCAAAACTAATGACTTTTTTATCAGCCTCAGCTGTACTTTGTGCTCAGTGCTAATTAGCTTATGTTAGCATGTTAAAATGGTAAACTAAGATAGTGAACATGGTAAAGAAATCAGCATGTTAGCATAGTCATTATAAGCATGTTAGCATGTTGATGTTAGCATTAAAGTCAAAGCCCAGCTGTTTTTAAATACAGCCTCACAAAGCTAATAGCATGGCTGTAGCTTTACTGGGTAGGTTGTGAGCATAATGTTAATTAAACTAAAATGTAAACTTCTCTGCAGTTTTTCATTTCGTTTAAGATTTTCAACACAAAAGGAAGAAGACATCCCACTGGATTAGTTACGATGTACAGTATATGGATTTTTGCTAAGCAGAGCATTGACAATTGTTATGTTAAAGAATAATGACTAGCATAACAGCAATATGGTATTAGGACAGGGGCATAAATATAGACAGTGTAGTGTAGTCAAGGGCCTGTAGAGAGAGTGGGACCTGCAACAATGTGTTGGGTGGAGAATGGGCCCTTGCCAGTGATTCAGATTGCCACCTTGAAAATACGCCCTGTGCTAAAAATAAATAAATAATGTTAAATATTAGTGCCATTTGCTATAGATGCCCTCGAAAAGGCAAACCCATCTCGTCATGGTTTTGTAAAATAGTCAGTAGCAAGCTATAACAAAATCATATGCTTATTCCACAAAAACTATGAAAACTATAAATAAACTAAAAAAACTATTGAATTAAATGAATCATTTCTTATTTTCTATGGTATTTTTGTCATATACAAATATGCAATGATGATTGCTGGGTAATATGTATTTTGATGTTGTCTAACACCAAGTCTGTATTTGCATTCTCACACCCAACTCGTAAAATAAGGACGTTCGGTCAGGAGCCTTTCTCGTTCTTATTGACGTTAAAAGTCTCCTTTAGCGTCTCATGTAAACATGCTTGGTCGCCACTATTGCCGGACCCTTTTGACGCGCTTGGTCGGACGGTTGGGTTTAGGAAAGGGTCGTGGGTGGGTGAACGGTTCTGTGACACGCGGGAGGAAAGAAAAAAACGACTCTATAAAGCGACTCCAGCAAGCGGGGGGGAAACGGCCGCGGGTGAAGCGCGACAATAACGGAATCGCGGAGGTTGGGTTTAGGAGAAAAACAACGGGGAAAGGACGGGGGAAACAAAAACGCCGGGAAACACACGCCGGAGACAATATGATATACACAGTAGTTTAGGTGCAAAATCTCATGCATCTCTTCGCGCACTAGGGCCTGTCGTAAATACCTCACGCCACTGGATTAGGAACGTGATTGTTTCCTGCTACATCTGTCTCACTGATTCCCAGCCCTGCATGCAGACGATTAACAGGCCTACTGCTGAGGACTGTTTATTTGAACGCTTATTGCCTTTGGACTTACAGTTACAACACGAAGAGAACATCCAGATGTCACAGAGGACGCAGAGTACTTGTGTAAGGAAAAGGACAAATGTACATTTTATTAGGGCAACAACAGAGAGAGACGTAACAGGCTCAAAGTCAAGTGCAAAGCCTCATTAAATGTCCGCAGAAACACAGAATAGACTACTCTTCATGAAATGAAACACACAAGGTATTACAGTATTATGAGGAAATAAACAGCACTGGAGCTGCAGCACGTTGATTGTGTAATTTTGTTATTCATTGAAGAAGCAAAGAGTAAAACAACCTTAGAGGATAAGGCTGGCCATATTCTATATTTTTCATTTTGTCAACAAGTCCCATGAAAAGACTAAAGCCAACAATGTAATAATCATATTACAGTAACAAGTGTTATTTGTGTTGCCAAAGCGCGATATAGTTTATTTCTCTGTGCCATAGAGCTCCATTAATCGACAACACATCACATCAATGAGCCACACTGTTGTGCTAGATGATATGTTCCTTCTTTACCATTATTTTGACTCATATCAGCATACACTCACTGGAGCACCATATGTATTGTGTAACTTGTGGCTGAAAATAGTCCTCAAAAAATCCACTATTTACTTTTTAAGATTTATGTCTTCGCAGACAGCATAGGGAGATTCTATATAACTTGTATTTAAGTTACATCTGAACTATCTATATGCATGATGATCCAGATGAACTTTACTCTACTTTCAGAGGACACCTCTCTGGAAACATCTGGAAAGTGTTATCAATGGGGCCCCTCAAGATGTTGAAAAGAAGGCCAGTTGGCTTTTAGCCATTGGTTAATTATTGATCCCACCCTAAGTTATGAAGAATAGATATACCATGTGTTAACAAAGAACCTCAGAGTGACTATTGGAGAATTGGGAAACTGGTCGCTCTCCGGGCTCTTCAGAGCTTGTAAATTGATGCTGAATTCTTCGATGTAAATAAACCTTTATAATCGAGCTCGACCTCGACCTCGTGCTGGCATATGGTATCAAAATTGAAGATGTATTAGTATTCCCGCAAAATCCTTTATTATCAGACCACTTCTTAATTACTTTCGAATTCTTAATACCCGATTATAAGAAATTAGATAAAAGCTTCTATACTAGATGCCTATCTGACAGTGCTATAGCTAAATTTAAGGAAGACATTCCAACAGCACTAAAGTCATTACCTTGTTTTAATACAACAGAGGACCTTTATGTAAACTTTAGTCCCTCTCAAATCGACAATTGTGTAGATGGTGTTACGGCCTGCCTACGGACTACTTTAGACTCTGTTGCTCCACTCAAAAAGAAGAAGATGAAGCAAAGGAAACTAGCACCTTGGTATAACTCCCAAACTCGTAAATTAAAGCAAAACTCGCGAAAACTTGAAAGTAAATGGCGCTCCACCAAAATGGAAGAGTCTCGTTTGGACTGGCAAGACAGTCTGAAAACCTATAGGACGGCCCTCAGACATGCCAGATCAGACTATTACTCATCATTAATAGAAGAAAACAAGAACAACCCAAGGTTTCTTTTCAGCACTGTAGCCAGGCTGACAGATAGTCACAGCTCTACTGAGCCATCTATTCCTCTAGCTCTGAGTAGTGATGACTTCATGAGCTTCTTTAATGATAAAATTATAACAATTAGAGATAAAATTCATCACCTTTTGCCCTCAACTTCTAATGGTTCACCTTTCAACGCAGGACTGCTAGAAAGAACAACTAGACCTGACATATACTTAGACTGCTTTTATCCTATAGACCTTCAACAACTAATGGTAAAGGTATCTTCAGCTAAGCCATCTACCTGTCTCTTAGACCCCATCCCAACGAGGCTACTCAAAGAAGCATTACCCGTGGTTAACACCTCTCTACTAGATATGATCAATATGTCTCTATTAACAGGTTATGTACCGCAGTCATTTAAAGTAGCTGTGATAAAACCTCTTCTGAAAAAACCCACCCTCGATCCTGAGGTCTTAGCAAACTATAGACCTATATCTAACCTTCCCTTTCTCTCCAAGATCCTTGAGAAAGTAGTTGCTAATCAGTTATGTGATTTTCTCCATAGCAACAGTTTATTTGAAGACTTTCAATCAGGATTTAGAAAGAATCATAGCACAGAGACGGCACTGGTGAAAATTACTAACGACGTTCTAACTGCTGCAGACAAAGGACTTGTCTCCATACTTGTTTTATTAGATCTTAGTGCTGCTTTTGACACTATTGATCATACAATCCTGTTACAGAGATTAGAACACTTAGTCGGAATTAAAGGAATTGCACTAAGCTGGTTTAAGTCTTATTTCTCTGATCGATCTCAATTTGTTAATGTTAATGATAAATCCTCTAAGTACGCGAAAGTTAAACATGGCGTTCCACAAGGCTCAGTGCTTGGACCAATTTTATTCTCCTTATATATGCTTCCTCTTGGTAATATCATTAGGAAACACTCAATTAACTATCACTGCTATGCGGACGACACCCAATTATACTTATCAATCAAACCAGACGAAACCAGTCAGTTAGCTAAACTTCAAGCATGTATTAAAGATATAAAATCCTGGATGACCTATAATTTTCTGATGTTAAACTGTAACAAAACTGAAGTTATTGTGCTGGGCCCTAAACACCTCCAAACTTCATTATCTAACAATATAGCTACTCTGGATGGTGTTGTCCTGGCCTCCAGCACTACTGTCAGAAATCTAGGAGTTATTTTTGATCAGTATATATCCTTTAACGTCCATCTAAAACAAACATCGAGAACAGCCTTTTTTCATCTTCGTAACATTGCCAAAATTAGGAATATCCTGTCTCAAAACGATGCTGAAAAACTAGTCCATGCATTCGTTACTTCCAGGCTGGACTATTGTAATTCCCTACTGTCAGGTTGCTCAAATAAGTCCCTTAAGACTCTCCAGTTGATCCAGAATGCTGCAGCACGTGTTCTGACGAGAACTAAGAAAAGAGATCATATTTCTCCTGTTTTAGCTACTCTGCATTGGCTTCCTGTAAAATTCAGGATTGACTTTAAAGTCCTTCTCCTGACCTACAAAGCCCTAAATGGTCAAGCACCATCCTATCTAGAACAGCTCTTAGTACCTTATTGTCCCACTAGAGCACTGCGCTCCCAGAATGCAGAGTTACTTGTGGTTCCTAGAGTCTCTAAAAGTAGACTGGGAGCAAGAACCTTCAGCTACCAGGCTCCTTTCCTGTGGAACCAGCTCCCAGTCTGGGTTAGGGGGGCAGACACCATCACCTCATTTAAGAGTAAACTGAAAACTCTCCTCTTTGATAAAGCTTATAGTTAGGGAGTGAGGAGTTGCAGCGTCCGCCTAACCCAGCCCACCTGCTTCTCTTCGTAGTCATCAGATTTATTGATCATATAATCAATAATATAGTGAGAGTAGAGGGAGGCAGGCCAGTACAGCCTCTCATCAATGTTTTCATTTGTTTCCTTTTGTATGCATCCTGTCCCAGAACTGCTTGTTACTAACCTAGCTCTGGGGAGTTTACTCCCCGGAGTCCTTATGTTTCTTCTTCGCAGGGCTACGCTCTGCGATTCCCTGCAACGCCCGGCCGCGTTCTGCTGCGTCCGCCGCATCCACCCATGCTCTGCAGTGCCACGTTTCATCCCGCAACGTCCTGCTGTGACATGAACTACAACGACTACCTTCAAAGTGACTGTTCCATTATCTTTAATGTGACTATTATCGCCATCACACCCCCAACCGGCCCCGTCAGACACCGCCTACCAAGAGTCTGGGTCTGCCGAGGTTTCTTCCTAAAAGGGAGTTTTTCCTTGCCACTGTCGCAATAGCCACTGCTAATGTTTGCTCTTGAGGGAATTACTGGAATTGTTGGGGCTTTGTAAATTATAGAGTGTGGTCTAGACCTACTCTATCTGTAAAGTGTCTTGAGATAACTCTGTTATGATTTGATACTATAAATAAAATTGAATTGAAATTGAATAATCAAGAAACAGTGTCGGCGGATTCCTCTCCACATAGCATTACAGCATCGTTACCAAATACACTACACTGTATATACCTATCATTCTCATCTTGGTCATATATTGAAACATATATCTTGAGGCTTTTTAAAAGACAGACATGCTTTTCTGAATATACTTTGATTGGCCTTCATCCTGCTGTTCTTTAACCTTGTGAACCTTATATCAGTCAATAAAGCCCATAATTTACCCTTTTTTTACCATTTACATAATAACTATACAGTATAGTTCACAGTGTTGACCTGCTGTGATAAAAAAAAATGTTTTCTGTGAACCAGATATAATGCAGCTACAGTAATAATAAAAATCGTCATTGTTCATGTAATTATTGTCAGTAAATATAACTGAACAACCTGAAGCTGTCTATCCATTCAGACTTGTGCCTCAGTCCCATGACGGGTGATTAAGCACAATCCATATTTGCCCATCAGGACAAACTCCCTTTTCCATGCCTCCAACCAAAGAAATGAGATATCCTCAACTGTGAAATATGTAAAAGTGGAAAAAAATGTCTGTCATTGCAGGCAGTCTGTTATTGCCAGTCTGGATTAGTTCAAACTCTGCTGAGCTCAGTGTACTGCCTCAGCCCTCCTGACTCAAAGACAAGGTCCTCTGGGTTTTAGCTGTGACAGATTGAGGGTGTCATGAGGGACTCCCAAGGCTGTGTGTTTTTGTGGGAGTGTGCCCACTCGTGCATGTGTGTGGTACCCGTTTAATTGTGTGTACATGCATTTGCTTTTGTACATTAGTGCATGACCCAATATGTGTTCATTTATGTGTATATGCTTGCTGCCCACATAATGTAAGTGTGTGTGTGTGTGTGTGTGTGTGTGTGTGTGTGTGTGTGTGTGTGTGTGTGTGTGTGTGTGTGTGTGTGTGTGTGTGTGTGTGTGTGTGTGTGTGTGTGTGTGTGTGCGTTTGTGCGTTTGTGCATGCGTGCGTGTTTGTGTGAGTGTGTGTGCGTGCGTGGTTGGTTGGTTGGAGGCTGAGTGTGTGATCTCGTCTGTGAATCACATGTCTCCCATCAGTCTGACAGCATTAAGCTGAGCCCAATCAATACCCTGAGGGCCTCCACTCCCTGCAACTGAACGACACAGAGAGAGACAGACACACCAAAGGGTGACTGAGAAAGGGTGAGAGGGGGAGACAAAGAGAGTGTGATGGAGAAATGTTTTGTAAAGTCATGGATAGGGCACTGAGTCCAAAACTACGGTCACATTTATGTCCTGTGAATCACATAACTGATCAGCCTGTCTGATGTATGATAACAGAATAACAAGAACTATATGCCACCACATTGTAAATTCCACCCTGACTGTATGAATGAGAGTTTTGCCTCATAATCAGATCCTGCAGAATGCAACCCATGTACAACTTTTATTAAAATGCTCATCAGCCCATTTTATCTGGACACAACACTGTGATCGTAGATTACACCGGAGATTTTTCCAGTTGAAAGTCAATTTTAGGTATCAGTTAGCAACTAGCTGGTAAACATAGTGGAGCATTTAGAAGCTACAGTAAATAGATATTTCCCTCAGGGGTTGACAGAGACCAAAAACAGAACTAACAGAGAGTGAATATTGGACTTGCATTCCCATGTTGACAGAAACACGACTCAAAAAATGCTGCTGAATGTGTTAATAGGCAACAGTTTCCAGTCTGCCATGTTGACTTAGTGTAAAAGTAAGAGAAAAACAAAGTCAGATAAATAGATAGATAGATAGATAGATAGATAGATAGATAGATAGATAGATAGATAGATAGATAGATAGATAGATAGATAGATAGATCTAGGGAGCGAGGCAGACATAGCAAGCATGTTTTGCTCTGTGTCCCCTAGGGGCCCATGTCCAGATGGCTCATTGGAAAGTATCATCCCCCCTCATCCACAAGAATCATGTCTCTCATGCAACACAAAGGGCTTGTTATTCCTCACTGTTCCTCCATACAGTATGGTCTGTGGTCTATAATCTACAGGACCAGTCGTGTTTTTGATGCATTTTGCTCTGAAACTGTATCAGTTGCTGTGTCTTTTATTTAGTCCCTCATCCCAACAAGATAGAGGAATATTAAAGAATAATGACTAGCATAACAGCAATAGGGTATTAGGACAGGGGCATAAATATAGACAGTGTAGTGTAGTCAAGGGCCTGTAGAGAGAGTGGGACCTGCAACAATGTGTTGGGCGGAGAGTGGGCCCTTGCCAGTGATTCAGATTGCCACCTTGAAAATACGCCCTGTGCTAAAAAAAATAATGTTAAATAAATAGTTTAATAATTTGCTGAAAAGACAAACCATCTCGTCATGGTTTTGTAAAATAGCAGCAATCTATAACAAAATCATATGCTTATTCCACATAAACTATGAAAACTATAAATAAACAAAAAAAAAACTATTGAATTAAATGAATCATTTCTTATTTTCTATGGTATTTTTGTCATATACAAATATGCAATGATGATTGCTGGGTAATATGTATTTTGATGTTGTCTAACGCCAAGTCTGTATTTGATCATGTGTTGAGACGATATGATATACACAGTAGTTAGTTTATGCGCAAAATCTCATACATCTCTTCACGCAGTAGGGCCTGTCGTAAATACCTTACGCCACTGGTTAGGATATAGTTTTCAATAATCTACATTGCTAATTTATTAATTTCTTACTCGAAAAAGAATTGGTGTTAGTGAAGCTAATGGTGAATTGTCTTTAAATGCCGCTTGGACCGTTCTGAAAACACAAAGTCACACTTTGCCATTGACCCATTTACGCAGCAGGAAATTCATTGTGATGAGGGTATGGATCTCTGCGCAGCCCTACTGACTTGTTTATCGAATTTTAAAAGGTTTAGTGGCACTATTTAACACTGGGGTCAATTCATCACATGATTGCTTCCTGCCACATCTGTCTCACTGATTCCCAGCCCTGCATGCAGACGATTAACAGGCCTACTGCTGAGGACTGTTTATTTGAACGCTTATTGCCTTTGGACTTACAGTTACAACACGAAGAGAACATCCAGATGTCACAGAGGACGCAGAGTACTTGTGTAAGGAAAAGGACAAATGTACATTTTATTAGGGCAACAACAGAGAGAGACGTAACAGGCTCAAAGTCAAGTGCAAAGCCTCATTAAATGTCCGCAGAAACACAGAATAGGCTACTCTTCATGAAATGAAACACACAAGGTATTACAGTATTATGAGGAAATAAACAGCACTGGAGCTGCAGCACGTTGATTGTGTAATTTTGTTATTCATTGAAGAAGCGAGGAGTAAAACAACCTTAGAGGATAAGGCTGGCCATATTCTATATTTTTCATTTTGTCAACAAGTCCCATGAAAAGACTAAAGCCAACAATGTAATAATCATATTACAGTAACAAGTGTTATTTGTGTTGCCAAAGCGCGATATAGTTTATTTCTCTGTGCCACAGAGCTCCATTAATCGACAACACATCACATCAATGATCCACACTGTTGTGCTAGATGATATGTTCCTTCTTTACCATTATTTTGATTCATATCAGCATACACTCACTGGAGCACCATATGTATTGTGTAACTTGCGGCTGAAAATAGTCCTCAACAAATCCACTATTTACTTTTTAAGATTCATGTCTTCGCAGACAGCATAGGGAGATTAGAAACTATTGAGAGACAGACTAACATGTTTTTTTTGTCATTTCATGGGATTTGTTGACAATAGAAAATATAAATAATAATTCCAGCCTCATACTTTAACTTGTTTTCAGAATAAAGGCATTATTTACATTTATCATGGAAATTCATCATACTGTATATACTTATCATTCTCATCTTGGTCATATATTGAAACACATAGCTTGAGGCTTTTTAAAAGACAGACATGCTTTTCTGAATACACTTTGATTCAACTTTTTCAGTTCATTTTGATCAACAAGAATAGCAACTAAGGAACTTTGGTGTGTTGATAAGTGACATTTTATGTTTGAGCACAAACATCCGCCCTAATAAAACCTTAATGAAACATAGTACTCTCTGCAAGTGTTTGCAAGTCACTGCAAATGATAACGGTGAATAGTCATCGTTTGGTTCACAAATGGCTGAATATTTTTTTTTGCTTTTCTTTTCTTTTTCATTTTTCAAGTGCATGCTTGGGATGAAATTTAAATAATCTCTGTTCTTCGATTTACAAAACAAAGTCCCAGTCAGCAGTGCTGCTTTTCATTGGGGTTTTAGTGTGTACCTCTTTGGCATGCAAATCAATGAGTTAGCAAAGCAGTGATTGGAATTCCACACATGTGGGCATTTGATCAGAATTTGCACCAAGATCCATGGGGCAAGTCGATCAAGGGTAATTCACTATGAAATATCCAGAGTTACGCTTCGGCGGACGCATCTGGCCCCCACCATTCATTTTGTTTAGCCATTCCAATGTGGCAATCAAAATGAATTAGCATGACAATTTTATTTCTGAAAAGGCTTAGGGCGGCCCATTGATGAATTTCAATAAGGACTTGACAAAAGGTCCTTTGAAATTGACAGCCCCCTCCCCCTCTTCCACTTGACCTTCAGGTAGCTGTGTCTCTTCTGTGTATAAATGTGGGCACCATAAGTGTCCATATCAGTCGTAATCATTTCATATCACCGTCCAGAGCTGTATTAGTCAGGACTTCAGAAGGTAAGCACCTGCGATGATGAAAAGGTCTGAATAGATGGTGATAATAGTCATACATTTCCCAATATGTTGTGTTAGAAAGCCTCACTGCTCATTTTAATATTTTCCTCAATTTGTCCATTGCTTTAATATATCATAATTTGGAGGATTAATTGTTAGTTTAAAGGTGATATAGGCATAAAAATATCACTTCTAGTTACAAGATTTAATATTGTTCGGCTATGGATAACGTACACTGTGTACATACATCCTGCTAAGATTCTCTTAGCAGAGAATAGTTAAAGAGTTAGTTAAAGAGTGTGTAAGAGACCACAATAGTTACGTACATGATGTAGCCTAATGTAGTTACTTACGTAACTTAACTTACAAGTTAACTTACATACGTAAATTAAAATAAGTCAATGTTAACAATCAATGGCAATGTTTGGTTTCACATGGGACAGAACATCCATCCAACCCAACCACCTCCCTATGCAGATGTTTTTACTCTTTATACTACGTCACCTGACTTTCTCCTTTGCTCATGTCCTAATTACTGCAGCCACTAAAGGTTGCTGCCTAACAATATATGTAAATATTGGTTGCAATAAGCTGCTTGTACAAACTACCTATGGGGTTGACAGTTTCCATCCAATAGTTGTTGAGACGATTAACTCAAGACCTCTTACTGTATCTTAACCTGCTGGTTGTGCTAGCTACTAAGCTATTGTTTCCCAGAATTAAAGACAGGACGTTTCGGAAGTGCTGCATTAACCTGATCTTCACTGTAGGAGCTTTCGTGGGTTAGCCCAAACCTCTGTCACTTATTATGAATCATAAACTGCTTGACTCCACCACCTACATCCCAGTGTTCCCCAGCAGAGCAGCTCCTCAAACACCCCTGGAAGCATAGCAGCTGGCAAAATCTACACTCAAATCTTGCATCACCACAACAAGACTGCCATTACTTATGTTGCCTCCTGCTGGGAGTTGTCAACAGTATAACTGCAGGCCTGCTGCTACAGGTTGTTAGGGTTTTCCAGAGATAAACCGAAGGGGATCTGATGCCCTGGGGTCCTTAGCACGACCACCATATCTGCTATCATCAAAGAGCAGCTGGTGTTTGATCTGGCATGGATCAAAAGGTGAAGGACAGAACTGTCCTGCGGTGCTACAAGAGAAGTGCTGAAGTCATGCAGAGAGAGATAGAGACTGTAGAGAGAGAACGATGTACTTACAAGCAAAGGCTGGTATAATTGAGACCAAAGGGAGTCCATCTTGGGTCCTGGGGGAATTTCCCAAAAGGCGTCATCTGTGTTTCTTCAAAGCAAAAGCTACATGTCACTCTGCTCACAGATCTTTATCCTCCTCATCCCTTGAATCCAATTGAGATACAAGCAGGATCACATCATTATCATAGGGAAGTTAAGAAGACTTGAGGGGTGGAAGCTCTAACAAGTTGGCAACAGTCTCTCATTGATTCTCCACAAGAGGGTTCATAACCGACTTCTGAGTAGAATGTTTTTTTCTCTTTCTTTTCAGTCTCAAAATGGTTTGCATCCAACTGGCTTTGTTCTATTGATGTTCGATGGCCAAGAAATCAGCTTTTGGCCAAAATCATTTGAAAGCACATCATCTACCTCCCAAAGGTGTATTCTCATTATCTTCAAAAGTGTATCAAAGAAAACAATGTCAACAGTATGTGTAAGAAAGGAAGAAAGAGAGAAAAAGAAAGACAGAGAGAGATCTGGTTTGTCTCACCATTCATCATCATCCATCTGTCTTAAAGGCTTGGCTCAGATCCCTCGTAGTAAAATATGTTGATAAGGAAGAAAGAAAGAACGATAGCAAGGGAGATGAAAAAGAAGGAGTGATTAGCAGAGTGAAAGGAGAAAAGGAGGAGGGGCACTGGATGAAAGACAGAGAAAGGAAATGAAGCAAGAGGAATAGAGGACAGACGGATGAAGAAAGGGTAAGTAAGAGACAGACAATGTTCTCCAGCAAATCAATGCTGCGTGTTGGAGGCCACAGCAGCAGCCCCCCCCCGCGGCCGGCGTCTTGGCCCCAAGGGCGCCCGCCCCCCCCTTCTTTTCCCCCCCCGCCCGGCCCCCCCCCCCACCCCCCCATGGCAGGTTTATATTCCTCCAGACTCAGACAAGCTTCCTATTGCTTTGTGTTTGTGTCTACATACGGTTATATAAGGTGTGTGTGGGCTTGTGGCTCGGAGGTAGAATGGCCAACCTCCTCTGGCCTCTCCAGCCACATGCTCCTCGGATGTTGTATGTATAGCGATCCACTGCTCCTACTACTTAGGATGGGTTAAATGCAGTAATTAAATTCTACATTGTACTCAGTCTATCTGACGAATTAAAAATAAAGTTTAGTTTTTCGTGTGTGATTTAAGATTCAAGTCTGTGCGTACTGTTTGTCTATCAGTGTTGGAAAGTTACCTGAAAAAATGAATAAAGAGCAGTTCACAGCCACTTCACTGAGCTTTCTCGCCAAATGCCTATTCCTTCTCCTGAATTTCAAAGCGTAATCCCATAGATTACTCTGTACTAACACTTTGTTCAGGTAAGGTGTTTTATTCCTAACATTGATGTCTTTACATTTTTCAGCAAATGCTAAAACAAATCTGTCTTATATTATTGTGTCTGGAATTGAGTTAATGTCTAACCTGTGGTCAGATAAACTGAATGTGCATCCACCTATTCAAAAATGTCCTTGAAAGTCACATTTTGTCAATACTACCAACATATTCTGTTTAATTGTGGTCTCCTTCACACCCTTGTCTCTGCATTTAACACAGTCTGAATAATCTTATAAACTGGCATGTATTACTTGTTTTAAATGCTTACTGAGTGGATTTCTGCAGTGTGTGGCTTGTAAACACAGCTCGCAAAGTGACCCATCTCTCTCGAACTTAACAAGACGCGAAGGTCACGGCCCCCTGAATGCAGCTGCCAGAATTCAGCAGCGACTGTGCCTCCGAAACCTCAGGGAGCTGCTCGGGGAAGGAGATACCTGAACTAGCCTGAGTGATGAGGTGATACAGATAGTAACAGTTAATATGCAATGCAGTGTTTTATGGTGTTGCTTTATACCAATCACCATGCAGTGGATCAAATCATTTACATATGGAGACGGAGATGCTTTGTTTATCCTTAATGTGTTGAGTATTATAAATGGAAAGACCTGTAAAAGTATGTGAGCCATGTAGACCTGTCACCTTGTCAATGACTCTTCCCAGAGTATTTGGATCTTGTATGTTTTCTAGCGATGCCTTTCAGATTCAAATAAAAGCATTTAAGTGTGTGTGTGTGTGTGTGTGTGTGTGTGTGTGTGTGTGTGTGTGTGTGTGTGTGTGTGTGTGTGTGTGTGTGTGTGTGTGTGTGTGTGTGTGTGTGTGTGTGTGTGTGTGTGTGTGTGTGTGTGTGTGTACATATGGTCTGTTTTTAGCACAAGTGGTCACGAGATAGGGCGAGCTGAGGGCAGTGCGTGTGATTGATTGAGAGAATGAGTGAGTCCGACTGAGTTTGAAGGAGTACGTGCCACCAGTAGCCTCTAATAAAGTATTAGTAGGACAAGCAATTTGCTTCATTGCCAGGTTCCTTGGCATGAAAAGGACTTTTGCAATAATGAGAGAAGCAGAAGAGGCAGGGGAAATGAACTCTTATCTCAACTAAAAGAGGAAAAGAGGGAGACTTAAATAGCATAATATATCAGCATGGCGCAGAGGGGGGAGAGAGAGATAAATAGAGAGGAAAGGCTGATTATTCACACGTTAGCCCTTTTTAACCTCTGGTTAGGATGAACCAATTACACTGCATAAACACCTATGGTAACACAGCTTCTGCAGAAACCTGGAAAATCAAATATGTCTAAATTACATTTCTTTATTACATTGACAATTAAAAAAGAAAGGTATGGATTTAAGAAGTCAAACTCATTATTATATGAGGCATTTTAATCGGAAACATGAACAAGCTCCACAAATCAGAGAACCTGGGCATCAACCTGTGATGTCATCACAATTAAAAATCAAGAGCTGCTCCACTGATGATAAATGTGAGTCAGATTTTATTCAAACCACAGAAAATTTTAACAAGTCCCCAACTGCTGAATCCAAAAAATGTACTGGACAACCTCCAGGACTCCCCTGGGTGTTCTGTCACCTTTCCCAATGTATTATTAATGCTTCTGGTTTTACATTTGAATGCAATGTTTAACTTTAAAGGAAGATTTGAATTTATAACAACTTCTGTTTAAATAGTTTTACAGTTCAGTTCAAATAACTTGGTGAGTACAATGGGGAGTTTAACAGATAGCAATGATGGCCAAAACTACAACAAGACTTAGAATCCACATCCATAGCTCCTAATCCTAACCATAACCCTGCGACAGCTGTGCTTTGAGCAAAATGAAAACATCAGCATACTAATATGCTCACATTGACAATGCTAACATGGTGACGTTTAGCAGATCATGTTTACCATTGCCACTGAACAAAGGTATACATGCAACACTTTTGTTTTCGCTCCCATTTTTCAAAGATTTAAGACTTTTTCTATGCCCACAAAAGGCTTATTTCTCTCAAATGTTGGTCACAAATTTGTTCAAATCCGTGTTGGTGAGCACTTCTTTGCCAAGATCCATCCATGGACAGGTGCAGCAAATCAAGATGCTGATTAGATGATTACATGATTATCACACAGGTGTGCCTTGGCCTGGTCACAATAAACTCTAAAATGTGTGGTTTTATCACACAACAATGCTACAGATGTGGCATTAAAGTTATTACAATTCCTTCTGTAGAGGACACCCATGTGTGTCCCAATTTCACAGCGATCCATCCAATAGTTGTTGAGACAATTAAAACCACAAATGTCACCTCATGGTGGAAGATAGGAAAAGTCATGGGATAACCTTGATTCATGGATCATGAATGTCTGTGTGGTAAATCCATTGATACCTGTTAAGATATTCATTCTAAATTGTAGTGGTGCACCCCTCTAACTTGTTGTTAGATGGTTACATGGGATACAGACATGTTTGGGTCTAAGAAATACAATAGCCCCATATTTTTCAGGACAAAGATATGGGCTACTGTTAGCTCACACCAAGCAAAGGCTTAACTCTCTCAGGCAAAGCCCCGTATTTTAACCATGTTTTATCTTGTGCTTTAAATTTTGATGCATTGAGCGACTGTGGAGTGGTGGGCGGGTTGGACCAGAACAAACACTGGAAGTGACTCAAGACGAGCTGGATGGCAGCCTGCATTCAGTAACCGAGAACCACAGGCGTCCTCCAACAGCCATCACACCAGGTACAGAAAGGCTCACGCTGCAGGAAGCCAAGGAGGAGGGATGAGAGCTGGAAGTTCCGTCCTGGGTGTGAGGCCTAAAAATAACAAAATGTACTGCAGCATGCTGCTACTTCTGCCGCTCTAAAAACTGTGAAGTTGCAGGTGATGGAGTGTGCGGATTGGTGTTTATTAAAAAATATGTGATGGTATTAATGATTAGAATGCTGGTACAGCACATTCATCTTGTAATTGCTGTTTTCTCATGAATAATCTGATTTTAAAAAACAATATAGTTGAAAAGTAGCTTGTTCATTATAGAAACTGCAGTCTAACCAATGTGAATTCTGTGTTGGACATCCTCATACAAAAAAATGTATGTTCAGTGACAGCATTATCTTGTCAGCGAGGAAACACCTCTGTGGCAGTAGGCTCAGGGCTTTCCATAGGCAACAAGTGGTGTATTGATTAATTCCACGAATATGAATAATCAAATAATCAAAATAATCAAACCAACTTTATGGTATCAGATGTGGACTACACTGACTGGCAGATTTCTGATGTTTCATTCTTCTGTCTGGGAGCCATATATCACCTCCACACTAATACTGTACATCCCATCTGAACCTATATGCATCAAATACATATTTCCTTTGCAGTCAAATGAATAGAAATCTTTGAAAGTTCCTATTAAAAAAAGATGAGAGGTATGAGCAGCCTGTGAGATTGTGTACTCATGCAGTATCTCATCGAAGCTAACTTTATTGTTCATTGTCGTGGCAAGGATGAATGAGAAAAGCTGGCAAGGAAAGGTCATTTTTCATGTCACTCTTTCTGCCCCCTCTTTTCCTACTTGTCTGTCTCTCTCACTCCTGTCTTCCTCTTCCTTTCCCCAACTTTACAAATGTAAGGCTTCACCATCTCTCATTTCCCTCCATCATTCCTCCTGTTCTCCTCTCCCTTCTTCTTCTGCCTCCTGCTCCATCACTGCTCCCTCTCTTCGTCCCCCCCCTCCCTCTCTCTTTTTTCTTTTTCTTTCTCGGCGTGAAATGTGTAGCTCATTAGTTTGCTCACCACACCGTCTCACGTCAGTCTGTCCTTCACATCTCGCTGCACTGCTAAGAAGTCATTTACGCCGCTGTGTAGCTTCCCCTCCTGTTCCCCCATCTCCCTATTTCCCTCCCTGCAAAACCCCACCACAGCTAGTCTCCATATGGTTTCATCATCATTTTGCAGTAGCACAAAAAAAAGACATCCCAACCTCCCCCCGCCTCCACCTCCTCCCCCCCCCACTCTAAACACCCTGTAAAACAGAAGAATTTGAAGGGTGAAGCTCAAGAATTGAAGGAGGAGGGAGGGGCGAGGGGATCAGGATTATCCCAAGCGTAATGATACAGCACTTTGATAAAACAGAAGGAGGATGGCAGAAAGAGGGGGGAAGGAAAGGGAGGAGAAAAGGGAGGTGGATGAGAGCGAGAGTAGAGGAATAAAACTTAAGCTGCTCCCAAAAATCATGTAAATGCAGAGATAATAAAGGAACTGTTTGGCATTCAGAGCAGTGGGTGGCACATCAGTGGGGAGAAATCTCAGTGAGAATGTTGACTAATGCCAGCTCTCTCTCTCTCTCTCTCTCTCTCTCTCTCTCTCTCTCTCTCTCTCTCTCTCTCTCTCTCTCTCTTTCTTTCTCTCTCTTTCTTTTCTCTCTTTTTTTTTTTTTTTTTTTTTTTTTTTTTTTTTTTTTTTTTTTCTCAGTGCCAGCCGGATGTCTGGGTATTTTCTAAAGAGGCGGTGGGCAGGGGAAGGGGCTGTGAGGGTTTCAGGATAAAGGCCTCAAAGATGGCATGAAAGTCAGACCTCGCCTGTGATTAGTTTAAGTTGCAAGGTGTACAGGAAAATGTATGCAGTGGTGGAATGTAACTTAGTACATTTACTCACATACTATATTTTAAGTTTTTATGTACTTCTACTCAAGTTGAGTACTACCAGGTTATGCCACTTAATGGCATAACGTTATTACAGATGCATGACTGCATTAATGCATTGTATTATATAAGATCATCATAGACTTTAAATATAAAATCTTAATCTGCGAAGTAAACATACAATATTTGCCTTAAAAATATAAAGGAGTAAGTCATTAATAATGATATGATGATGATACTTTGTCAGAATAAGTCAGAATTTTTTTCCTTCTGTGATGCAAGAAGAATATTAGGCCTAGTAGTAATTGTAAGTATTATCAGAATAATATTTAAATGGTTAATTAAAGTATCAAAAGTAAAAGTACTCATTATGCAGAGTGGAAGTGTTATATTATTATATAATATGAATATGTTACTACTGATGCATTTATTTGTAAGCAGCATTTTAATGTAGATGTTCGAGATGGCGCTAATGCTAACTAACCTACTTATTATACCGTCTGGTAATTTATTCTTTAATTTAATAGTGATGCATCATATTTTATTGAGGTATCATATAATCTTAGACGCACGGCACACCAGTTGTCCACTCACACAGGTGTATTCACAGTTGGTGAAATTCCCTGCTCCACCCAATTTACACCTGACTAGAGGGCTAATCAATCAGGGTAATAAAAAAAACACCGGTGTGGGTGTGCAGAGCCACATATAGTAATTATATCTGTCAAATAATTGTAGTGGAGTAAAAAGTACAATATTTTCCTTTTAAATATAGTGGAGGAGAAGTGGAGTACTTAAGTAAAATGTTGAGGTACCCTCAAAATTGTACTTAAGTAAAGTACTAGTTAGTTATTTTCCACCACAGAAAATGAGATTGATTTGTCTCTACAAGATCATTACACAAAGGCATTTGATCAAATTCTAAAATAAAAATAAAATAAAAAACATTGATTAGTGCAGCTTTAAGTAAAACTTTGAATGCAAGACTTTTACTAAGAGTATTTTTTACATTGTGGTATTGTGAAGGGGCTCTCTTGGTTCAGTTAAAAGTTCTTCCCCCACTGCTGACACCTGATAACGTTTTTGAACACTGCTTCCAAAGTGGACATGACTGGCAGTCTAAACATTATTAGTGATTGTTGGTGACACAATTTGTCACCACATGACAAAATAACATTTTCCATACAGCCTTTGTGTTATTGTTACTGCTATTGCCAAATCCTCTCTGAGACCGAATTATTTCAGAGATTGGACTGAAGTGTCCAACACCAGCAATCACACCATAGAGGTGTCAGGTCAACCTGTATTTTTCCTTGAACACTATTTATTATTATTATTATTATTATTATTATTATATTATTATTAGTAGTAGTAGTAGTAGTAGTAGTATTATTATTATTATTATTATTATTATTATTATTTATAACTGACATGTTAGCATTCCACGTCATTCCCACAACATCCCCAAGGTCTAAGAGAATGATTTGCCATAATACCAATAAAGGAGTCAAATGAAATGCAAATAACGAATGTTGACTTAATGTACCTTTTCTGATGCATCTGGAAGACCGGGCTGGATTGCCTGAAGCCCCTAATTAAAGGATACAGAGGACCTAGCAGTACAAATTGAAGCATATGTTAAAAGTTACATGCACGCTGCTCATTCTAATTCAGAGAAACAGTTATTGAACCTCTCACCCCTCCTGCATGCTTCACACTAATGCTTTATTCATATGTGACGCACTGTCTGGAGCAGGGCGTTACTCTAAATGATGAGGTGCACCTATTAAAGGGGATACTCAGCATATCGCAAAATGTCAAGGGCAAGTTTGCCCTTATGTGAAAATGAACAAGATGTGTGCACGCATGGACCTTTCACTCTTCTACCAGAACCAGGGTGCATTCACATTTATGAATCCCTCTCACTATTTTTAACAAATGTTTTTTTATTTAGTTATTTTTGATGCATTTACTGCTTTTATCCATTACAGTAAACATTCTGTGGATACTAACAATTTGTAGTCCATATTACATGCATCCTCTCTGTACATTGTTCTTCTACTTTTCCAGGAAATATAGCACCTTAGATTCTCAGGCTTTAGAAAATGAACTTCTGAATTGTTCAATCCATCGCTGTCCTTCAAGGAGCGCTTTCTTTCTTTCTGTTGACGAGGATAACTTAATGACGGCAGTGTTTGCACACTAAAACAATAGGGTGCATATACAGTATATTGTATACGGTTTTATGTGGGATAGCATGTACAAGAACGACGTTACCTTCACTGTGACAGATGACCGTCGTTCTGCTCAACAAAGAGGAATGTTTATGAGTGTTTGTGTGTATGTGTGTGTGCACACTCAATCATGCATGCGTTGTTGCCTCTGTATGTGAGTCATTTATAGCGACAGTCTGCATTAAAAGAGAGAAGTAATAGAGGTAGAGACACAGAAAGAAAAGAATAAGAAAAAACATAATAATGGGGAAATCTGTCTGATGTGTGTGTATAAGCAGATTGCTGTATTTTATGTAAATCTTAACCTTTCTACCAGTGCTGGCTATCAGGCTTGTTGACAGCATGGTGCGTATCTGTCCTGTTGACAAGACGAGCAGGGAGACAGAGAGAGAGAGAAAGAGAGAGAGAAAAGACCTGTCACCGCTGACTAATTACACTGCAAGCAAACAGTTGAGACCTCTGTTTACATTTGGACAGCCAAGGGAGGCCAAGATGAGCATCATTAATCAGATATTTCTATTGCATACTACCAACACACACACATGCACTCATAAGATTACAAATGGCCATCAGTCATGTTTTCGATTTGACATGAAGGACAGTCTTTCTAATTATCAAAGAGTTTGCAGTGATGAATCCCAATAAAGAGCGGGACCAGATGTGGTTAATCAAAACTCTCTGGGGTTTCTGGAAGCCAACACAGGGCTGCATAGCTGCAGTCAAAGTCAATGGAGACATGGGCCATTTCTACCAAAATCCTTTGCAAACCGTTCTGTTAAGTTGCATGATTTCAATTTGGTGACTAAATAAATAGATTTCCCATTGACTCACATGGCTATTACCAGGGAAATACCAAGCTGTTAAGTCATCTTTCCAAAAGTAGATCAATGTTTAAGAGTTTTTTTTTATTGAGGATCGATGTTTTTAGATCAGGCATAGAGGCCTGTGAAAGTCCTTGTGAGTCACAGTGCACCACTTTTGGCTTGAAATATCCAATAGACCTAAGCAAGCAAAGGACAGGAAAGGAAGAGAAAAACAACAAAATCAAAGGTGATGAGAGGAAAGTAAAGGAGGAACGGCAAGTCGAGGAGTCTCCTGCCTTATCGTTTTAGCCGTGGACCACTGGTCATGGGTGGCTTCAGGTCATCTGGCACTAACACACTGGGCCTCAGAGAGAGACACAAATACACACTTAGATAAGGGCCACTGGACAGGAGAGAGAGGATGGAAGAGGAGGAGAAAGAAGAGGGAGCTGTTAAACAGAAAGAATGAGTGTAGCTGGGATGATGTGCCGCAGGGTTAAGGTCAGAGGTCTGGACGGGCCAGGGCCATCCATAAGGACAGAAGAGAGGAGGGTTTAGATAGAGAAGAAAGGGAGTGATAAGATGAGATGAAACCTCAACATTCCCATGTGGACACAAGGTTGTTTCAGATAGTCATAGTGAAGCTGAAAAGGATTAAAATAAGAATATTGTAAAATGGGGGATACAATTTGTACAGTAAAGGAATACAAGGAAGCAATGCAAGCAAAGGTTATAGGCGATTGGCTTGTTGGTGAACTTAACAATTAAAACCCTTTAGGCAAGGTAAGGCAAGGCAGCTTTATTTGTATAGCACATTTTAGCAACAGGGTAATTCAAAGTGCTTTACATAAAACATTAAAGAGCAGTTAAAAACAATACAAAAATAAAAACATTAAAGAGCAGTTAAAAACGATTAAAAAAGAAATTGAAAACAGGGCGCCCGGATAGCTTAGTTGGTAGAGCAGGCACCCATCTATATATATATATATACATATATATATATATATATATATATATATATATATATATAGGTTACTCCTCGATGCAGTGGGCCTGGGTTCGACTCTGACCTGCAGCCCTTTGCTGCATGTCATTCCCCCTCTCTCTCCCCTTTCATGTCTTCAGCTGTCCTGTCAATAATGGCCAAAAAATAATCTTTAAAAAAATAAATAAATTAAAAACAGATAAAAGACGAGAATAAAATTTACAGTGCAGTATAAGAACAAGTTAACCAAGTCCAACTCGGGCCTCCCAGAGGACTTAACCAGTTCCAAACTTGGCCTTCCAAAGGACTTATCCCAGACAGTCAAGACATTCCGGCCCATTGTTATCATATCCACTATTGGTCCCTCTGGGACGTGTGATTTACTCTGCCACCCATCTTGGCGTGGAAAAAGTACTTTTATTTTAAAATACAGTCGTCACTATAAGTCTTACTTTCTTTCTTGGAAAAACCATCGCAAAAACGCTTTCGGTTGAAATTCACACTTATGTAATTAGTGGTCTTATTTCAGTTTTCAGTTTTGGGATCTTTAGTTAAAATAGACCTGACCCTCCATTCACCAGAAATAAATTTTGGATGACCCTCCAAAATGATGTGGAAAAAAGGGATGAACCTCCCCAACAATTTGTTGATGCCTTCTGTACTGGTAGAACTTAGGCAAAGATGTACAGATGCCCATTGTTTTTTTACAGCCATGACATATGTAACTTAACCTCTGCTTTCTCATCTTATGCATCACACCCCTCTTATGGTGTGGTGGCCATTTCAGTAAATTTACTCACTAACGTTGTGGAAACACAATATGCATGGAAACTAAATGCACACTTCCTACATTACTGCATTACTTCAAATACTAAGTTACTCATCTAGTAACTAGTATTCACATGAAATAAAACAATAAAACATTGAGACCATTCAACAAAGCACATTGGGTAATAACAAATTCAACACTGGTTGCTATGGACTCATCACTAGGCTTCCTCAGTCATTATATATTTTAGCAAGGGTAAAGCTGCCGAAGCTGAACATCATCCAAAACTCCATTTCTCAGACGAGCATCAATTTGGGAGCTTGCCTGCTACCGCTACCGCTAATCACCGGGACCGAAAGGATATTTGAGTCGGGTATGTCAGCAGCCTGGAGACCTCCCGTCTCATGCCCTCCCTGCTTGGTGCTGTCCGCGAGCTTCGACTTTTCAAAATAAAAGCTTGCGTCTGGTCTGCTATGTTTTCGTACGGTGTTTTGGATATTTTTGAACTAAACAGTATGGCAATCATGCTAATGAATAAAATTATTTTTTCAGCAGATGTGTTAGTTACAATATGATGGAGCTAGCAGAGCAGTTTTGTTTTATATTTTATAGTTTATATGTGCGAGCGGGATTTATTCAGTTTGGGAAATCCCACGGCTACAGCTCAAATTGTCTGGGTGACTAAACAAGGAGGGACCCATCTGCTAGCGATAGGGGCCGAGACTGAGAGAGTTACATGGAGCTACATGGATAAATATGCACCAAACAAGCCACTTTGAAATTTTGCTGTTTTCATGAATACAAAAGTTGGGTGACCCTCCCCCTAGACTAAAACAAATTGGATGACCCTCCCATCAACAAAGAATAAAAAGACATAACCCTCCCCTATTTTCCTCCGGTGGTCCATTCTATAAATTCAAACGGTCCCTAAAAGGTTGTTTCTTTTTAAATCCACACAATGCAATCTGGAATAATGATGACAAAAATTTAGTCGCAAAATGAAAAACAGATAGAATACGAAAATAAATGTATGCAGTAAAAGAAATTAAGAAATGAACAATCCACCCATCTTGGCGTGGAAAAGTACTTTTATTCTAAAATATAGTCGTCACTATAAGTCTTAGTTTCTTTCTTGGAAAAACCTTCGCAAAATCCCTTTTCTATTCGTAAAAGGTTGTTTCTTATTATACCCACACATGCGATCAGTTACAGTGCAGTATAAGAAATTAAGAAATGAACAATTATTTAAAGAAAGGCAACATCAAAAAGAAAAGTCTTCAGCCTTGATTGAAAAGAACTGAGAGTTGCGGCGGACCTGCAGTTTTCTGGAAGTTTGTTCCAGATATGTGGAGCATAAAATGTGAATGCTGCTTCTCCCTGTTTAGTTCTGACTCTGGGGACAACAAGCAGACCTGTCCCGGACAACCTGAGAGGTCTGGGTGGGTCATAGTGTAGCAGCAGATCAGAAATGTATTTTGGCCCTAAACCATTTAGAGATTTATAAACCAGCAAAAGTATTTTGAAATTAATTCTTTGAGACACTGGAAGCCAGTGTAAAGACTTCAGTACTGGAGTGATGTGATCCACTCTCTTGGTCTTAGTGAGGACTTGAGCAGCAGCGTTCTGAATCAGCTGCAGCTTTCTGATTGATTTTTTAGGGAGACCTGTAAAGACACCATTACAGTAGTCAAGTCTACTGAAGATAAAAGCATGGACAAGTTTTTACAAATCCTGCTGAAACATAAGTCCTTTAACCCTTGAGATATTCTTAAGGTGATAATAGGCTGACTTTGTAATTGTCTTAATGTGGCTGTTGAAATTCAGATCTGAGTCCATGTGTTGAACGAAGGTTCAGTTGAAACTCCCCCCCAAAAAAATAGCTAAAACTATATTACTGCTTAAAATCTATTAATCTGTATTGCATTTATAACAGGACAGATATCGTGCTTTGAAAAATACCGACAAAAGGAGAAGTCCATATTTGACTGTTTTATTAGCTAGTGGAAAGATACTGACAGTTTGTGTAGAGCGATAACAAAAGAAGAAATTCATAAGTAGGCCAACCATGAACGTTAGATTTCTAACTGCATATCCTGTGTAACACATGTGAGTTTCCTGTAAGCATCTGCCGTATTACCTTACAAGGACATAAAGTTATGGTGAACAAACCTTGCTGTGTCTAGGGGAGTGAACCAACTTGTGCATAAAAAAGAGAAGCTTTGCAAGCAGAAAACAGAGATTAGTTACTTTGTGCTCTATGCGCAAGGATTTAGTACCTCAGTATTCAGAGGAACACTCATTGAACCGACCCGGTTCTGAGCAAAGCATTTAAGATAGCCTAGGTTACCTCGTGATTTTGGGCATCAGGACTTAGGACTTAGTACCTCAAACAGCCAGAGGGATACTCATTGAACCGACTCAGTTCTGAGCCTAGTGTATTAGCGCTTTGCCTTAATTTTGCCTTTTCTTTTCTTTATATAAATAAAACTACCTGAGCTCGTGCTGAGCTAGGAGACCAAAACTTCACGAGTCTCATGTTTCTTTGGGGTTCTTTAGAAAAGGCTCCTTACCCCCACGGCCAGATTGGTGACTGAGGAAGGCCAGTGGGCGTCATTAAGAAGGAAGGGACCTCCGGTGACCCTGGGAGGAGCGGCCGAGACCGTGAGTACTTAAGAAAAATCAGTGGTTGTAAAGATCACCTCGGGCAGTGCTTTTCATACACAGGGGCACAAGAGCCCGTGAGTTGGGGACGTCTAGGGTAAAAAAGTAAGCCGAACTCTTGCTTCGCCTTTGGGTTCCCTGTTCCGGACGAGGGCCCTTTTAGTAAGGGCATGTGTGTCTCTCTAAAAAACTAGCAATCAGGGAAGTATCTAAGTAACTCCTTTTAAATAGACCAAAACATCCGCTCCGCTGACGGTAACTGGTGTTGCCGTACGGCAGAAGAGGGCATAGCAGACGTGGGGGTTACTGAGGGGAAGGCATAAAGGGAGTTGGCTCTCGACGAGAGAGCGATACGACGCCTCAGTAACTGTCACGCCGCTCTTCACATGACTACACCCAGATTTCTGGCTTTGTCTGTTGTTTTTAACATTGTCTTATGAAGCTGAGCGCTGACTTTTAATCGTTCCTCTTTTGCTCCAAAAACAACCACCTCAGTTTTTTCTTCATTTAATTTAACAAGAAAGTTCTGGCACATCCAGTCGTTAATTTGTTCAATGCACTTAGTCAGTTTTTCTATTGGATTATAAATACAGGGTTGGTAACTATTTCCAATACACACTTTTTTATATATTTTTTGAAATAGCCTTTACACCCCGACAGCAATAAATAACTTATGGGCTCTGAAAAAGGAGTGATGAAAAAGGAGTGAAAAAGATCCTTCATCTGTAATCCTGTAAAAACGCCCGGTCTGCTTGGAAAGAACCAATGAAAGGCCTCCTTCTCCGCTGCACGTACTCTACCCCTCAGGTGTATGAGCCTGAGCTCAATGTGATTTATCGCCGCAATGCTAACAGTAGTTATGTTTGTTTTAAACATTTGGTTTTGGTAATATTAGGTGTTTATATTTTAATAATAATAATTATATTATTAATTAATTAATAATATTAGGTTTGCTTACAGGTGAATGAGACATGAAGTAAAATTTCGGCCCTTTCTCTGCTTGCTGCGGTGCTCGTGCCCGTCTGTGTGTGGGTCGCAGCCCCGAGGGCAGGGGGAGGGGTTAGACGGAGAATGCTACTTTCAAATCTTGCTTGTAGTGTTTCGTAGTAATATCCATGATAGTGGGCAGATGTAGGTTCCTCAGTAGAAGTTTATTTTACATTTATAACCACATGGAACACAAACCATACGACCAACAAGCGTAGCCACGTCTGACATCGTATTCACCCTGACTGTTCTAAGGCCCCGTATCCCTGCGCACGGGTGCTTAACCTTAAGTGTATCAGTGCGGCCCCTATATACTACATCCCCTTTTCTTAACATGATGATCAACCTTCAACACTTGAATTGCCCACCTAATCCGTACTGAATATCATGTGATGTACTAGCAGACATTTGTTTGGTAATGTTCTTCTAATTTGTCAACACACCCAAGACACTGACTGAACAACATTTATCTTAAGTAAAAGGCATGTGGAATAGGCAACTTTTCAGCACAAGATAGCATATATTAAGAGAACAATATTTCAAACTTCACATATTTCACTTCTCGCGAAGATATGTTACCAAACAGTCATCATAATATTGGAACGGATAACCTAACATTTCACATCTTTGTTTATTTTTTTATTTTTTTTTACTGTCATTTATTTATTTATTCATTTTGTTTTGAAGCCTGACGAGATGTGATAGCAAAGCTCGACATCACCTGCTCGAACTGTCAGTGTCGACCCATCTGAAAGTCTTTAAACCTCTCAGGTGGTCTAATGACTCGCCCGCTCCTGGTGTGAGTTGGAGCCTGTGTGGATAAAGACTGAGAGTCTGCAATCTCTGCTTCACTCGTACCCGTTGAGCCTGGCAGGTCCACATCCACCAAGTCTGCATCAGAGGTCGCCTGAGTGCAGACTGGCGTTTTCTCAGATGGCTTTGCGTCTGTAGTGCTGGCCAGATGAGGATACAATATTGTAGGAACGATGTTCGCTTCTCTCCTCAGTCACCACAGCTGGACGCCAACCCTGTGCAGTCTCCATGTGCACAGTGTCGCCGGGAAACAGGTTAGGAAGCCGCTTCGTACCTCTGTTGTAGTACCGCTGCTGTCTTTTCTGTAGGTCTTGGAGAGCAGAGTGTGCATTCTGGGGTACTGCGGGCTGGAGAATGGAACTGGAGCTTGGTAGAGTGCTCCTCAGTACCCTGCCCATAAGCAGCTGAGCAGGAGAATATTCCATACCTGTGACTGGTGTGTTCCTCAGGGTGAGAAGTGCAAGGAGAGGATCTGTTCCTGTTTGTTGTGCCTTCTTAATCACCTGCTTCACAGTTTTCACCATTCTCTCTGCTAAGCCATTAGACTGAGGATAGCGTGGGCTAGAGTGAGTGAGTTCTATGCCCCATGATGATGCAAAGTCATGCATTTCATAACTTGAAAATGGAACGTGGTCACACACAATCTCTTTTGGAACTCCTAGTCTGCAAAACACTGATTTCATCCTCCTGATGACTGTATGTGATGACTTGTCCCTAATGTTCAGTACCTCTGGGTACTTTGAGAAATAGTCCACTATCAAGAGATATGACTGACCATGAATTTCAAAGATGTCTGCTCCCAACTTGAGCCCGCGGGGCTCAGGTATGTCATGTGAGATCATCGGCTCTCTCTGGTTTCTCGACTGGAACTGTTGACATGTGCTGCAGGCTTCAATCATTTGTTCAATGTCTTTTGTCATTCCTGGCCAGTAAAAGTGTTTTCTGGCCAGTGCCTTTGTTCTTTGTATTCCTTGATGCGCCACATGTAGCTTATGTAGCATTTCTTGTCTACAGACACTTGGAATGATTATTCTGTCCCCAGCAAACAATATGCCGTCTCTCATTGACACAGTGTGTCTGATAGGCCAATATGGTGCCACACCGACTGTCCACCTGTTTCTTGTGATGTGGCCAGCCATGTCTGTGCCTGTTTTGTAGGAGCTGCAGGGTTTCATCTTTCTGTGTTCGCCCTTGAGCTTTTGTAGAGCCGCGCTTGAGAGCCTCCGTGGGCTCCAAAGTGTAGATCACCTTCTCTTCAGCCAGGCCCCTTCCTCCATTGCGTCTTGTTCTTGTATGACAGCTCGGGACAGTGTGTCTGCAATCAGCAGCTCTTTACCTGGCTTGTAGGAGACTTTTAGGTCATATCTCTGTAGCTGGAGTAACATTCTCTGCAATCTGGACGGAGCTGTGCCCAAGGGCTTTCTTAGGATGTTCTCCAGAGGTTTATGGTCTGAATGAACCTCAACTTTCACGCCGTAAGCATATTGATGAAACTTCCTGACAGCAAACACAATGGCCAGTAGCTCCTTCTCTATTTGCGCATAATTCCTCTCAGGCTCAGTCAGCGCTCTTGATGCATAGGCTATTGGGTGTCCCTCCTGTAGCAGACATGCTCCTAGACCGTCCTTAGATGCATCAGCCTGTATGACCAGCTGTTTCTTTGGGTCAAAGAACTTGAGCACTGGTGCATTTGTAAGTGCCAATTTGAGCTTCTTGATGGCTTCATCATGGTCGTGTTGCCACTGCCACATCATGTCTTTACGCAGCAGCTGTCTCAGAGGTGCTGTGAGGGTGGCCTCACCTGGAATGTATTGTGCGAGGTGTTTTATCATACCCAGCATACGTTGTAGTCCTGCTTTATCAGTAGGCGGCGGCATCTCTGTGATGGCCTTGATTTTCGCTTCGTCTGCCTTCACGCCTTCTGCAGTGACAACATGTCCCATGTATTTAACTTTGTCCACTTTAAACTGTATTTTGTCTTTATTGAATTTCACGTTTGCTTCTTTTGCCCTGGCCAACACTTTCTGTAGTATCTCGTCGTGTTCCGTCTCTGTAGAAGCCGCAATAATTATATCATCAGCAATGATATGAACTCCTTCAATGTCTCCGAAGGTTTCACAGTTGCGTTGCTGGAAGACTTCGCTTGCAGATTTGATTCCAAAAGGTAGGCGTTTGAATCTGTATCTTCCCCATGGGGTGTTGAAAGTGCAAAGCAGCGATGATGCTTTATCCAGCTTCACCTGCCAGTAGCCATCTTTCTCATCAAGCACAGAGAATATTTTCTTCCCAGCAAGCTTGCTCAGTACCTCCTCTGTTGTGGGAATGGAGTAATGCTGTCTCAGGATTGCCTTATTCAAATCACTGGGATCCAAACAGACCCGTAGTTTATTCTTGTCTTTTTTTTCATTGACCACCAGGCTATTCACCCATGATGTGGGTTCAGTCACTCGAGTAATCACATCAGCCTGCAATAGGCGGTCAAGTGTGTCTTTAAGTTTGTCCATTATTGCTAGTGGTATTTTTCTGCACCCATGTATCACTGGTGTGATGTTAGGATCCGTGCGGATGTGATATTCACCATCAAACTCACCAAGACCTTCAAAGACTGTTGGGTGCAGGGTTAGCAAGTCGTCCTTCGTCGCTAGGCGTTTCACCTTCAACGTGTCCACATCCACCCTTTTGACCAGACCCAGCTGTTCACATGCCTCCCCGCCTAAGATGGGTACAGGGGAGTGCCTTGATACATAGAATGTAAGATCAGCTTGGTCCCTTGCGGTGGAACATGTGAGTGTGAGGGTGCCTTCTGGCTTCAGCCTCGCCCCACCGTATGCCGTCAGCACTGTCTTAGTGGATTTCAGGCTGAGCTTTGATCTCCTCTCACGTCTGGCCCTCCTCACCAAGGATTTGAACACCTGCAGTGGCAGGACATTGGCGTCTGCTCCGGTGTCCATCTTGAATCGGACAGGCTTGTTTCCAACAGTTATACTTGCATACCAGGACTTGTCTGTTTTAGCATCTAGTTGGTCTGTATCCACTGTTCCAATAAACAGGGTATCAATTTCTGTATCTATTTCATGTACAGACTTTCTCGGCTGTATTTGTCCTGTCACACACATCCTTGCACAATGGTTCTGCTTACCACATTTGTTGCAGGTCCCCCATATGCTGGGCAGTGGCGTGGCTGGTGTGACTTCCCACATTTTTGACATGTGTTGCTTTGTGCTTTGCTTTGTGTCCATTGTGTTGGCTGTTGCTTCATTTTATTGTGTGGTTGCATGTCCTTTGGTTTGCGCTTGTGGAGTACATGCACAGCTTTCTCCTGTGGAGCTGCGGCCATTGCCTGTATCTGAGCCTTTGCCGTTTCTGCGGCACGACACGTGTCTATCGCTCTCTCCAATGTGAGATTAGGCTCTCTCAAGAGCCTCTCTTTCAAGCGTTGGTCGTTCAAACTAAACACAATCTTGTCTCTAATCATATCATTTTCTGAGGCGCCAAACTCACAGTCCTTACTTTTCTGCCTCAGTTCTGTTACGTACTTCTCAATTGAGATGTTTTCTGCCATAGGATGCGCCCAAAATTGATGTCTCTCAAACACTGTATTTTTCTTCGGCAAACAGTATGCCTTGAAGGCATCCAAGATTCCACTCACCGAGAGGTTATCGTCATCATCCAGATCAACTTTAAGTGTGTTGTACACCTCCAGTGCTTCTTCCCCTATTGCGTGCAGCAAAATGGCTACGCGGACCTTCTCATCCTTTTCCTCTGCACCACTCGCGGTCATGTATATTTGGAAGCGCTGTTCCCATCGTCTCCAATTTTCTCCCAAATTGCCTGTTAACACCAGTGGTGACGGTAGCTTAAACTGTTCCATCTTCGGTCAGTTAGCATGTCCTTTGCAGCTAGCTAATCCACCCGTTCCGTACCTGTTAGCTGCAGCTCCAGCAGCACAGGAAACTCCGGTGTTTATTTCTTCAGGCAAGATGACGAATCGGACCGACTTCTGACACCATGTAGTGTTTCGTAGTAATATCCATGATAGTGGGCAGATGTAGGTTCCTCAGTAGAAGTTTATTTTACATTTATAACCACATGGAACACAAACCATACGACCAACAAGCGTAGCCACGTCTGACATCGTATTCACCCTGACTGTTCTAAGGCCCCGTATCCCTGCGCACGGGTGCTTAACCTTAAGTGTATCAGTGCGCGGCCCTATATACTACATTGCTAGCTTTTCAACATTACCAATCCTGCCTTTAACAGTCGACAAAGGGTTGCAATTTCTCATAGGTGATAGTATCCTGCCTTTTTTTTTTTTGCAGGAATCAGCACATACTTTTACTTTTACATCAGACTTCAGCATTAGCTTTGACTGGTAATTTTAAGGGCAGGAGATTGTGTTTATATCTGCTGGCATATCATTAATATGAACAAGTGCAGCTAGAAGGAGGCAATGGGCAGAAAAATAGAGCCGGTGAAAACATGAGCTGTCAATCTACATAATAACGTGTGTGTGTGTGTGTGTGTGTGTGTGTGTGTGTGTGTGTGTGTGTGTGTGTGTGTGTGTGTGTGTGTGTGTGTGTGTGTGTGTGTGTGTGTGTGTGTTTTTGTGTGTGTTGACAAGTGACAGGTCTTCTGGGCCGATGAACCGGACCGACAAGACGCATCACTGTCACCTCAGTCATGGCTGGTCTGATGGGCAGCCAGGGCGGCCATGACAGGCGTAAGTAACACGTTTAGCCTGGACGCTAACACACTGTGACATATGCTCTCGAACACACACTCTGCCCACTCACCACTGACAATTTCTACAGTAATTACAGGCACCAAACAATATTTTCTGCTGAATCCCAGTGATTTGGATGAAACATGGATGCTGAATGATGCCTCTTATGTGTTTCTCACGCAAGGCAAGGCAAGGATGCTTTATTTATATAGCACATTTCAGCAACAAAGTTAACGCACTTTTTCTGTAGAAGCTTGGATATGAATGACTCTAATGTATTTGAAACACCACTTACTGAGATGACAAATGAAGTGTTTGGAGTAGAAAGATGTTACAAGTCATTGGTTTCTCTTAATCAAGTTTCAATTTAGGAAAGAAAAAGCCTACACGCTTTATTGTTTTGTAAACTCAATCAACAGGCATAATGAGAGCTAATGGGCTCTATCAGCATGCAAATTCAGACTAAGGGGATGGAAAACTTAAGAAAATAAACACCCTCACATTGTCTTATTCAGTTATGTGTATCATCAATCTGTGATGTTCAAAATGTGCTGCCAGTCGTGTGACTCATTGTGGTAATTCTCTTTGTTTCATATGTCTACATGCCTTATCTACTTTCTCTGCTGCCTCATTTTCCCACAATAACTGTCAGTAATGTTTAACACATTAACCTTTAATTATGAACATAGATTGCATATGGGCTTTCCATATTATCTCTACTGTCTATAATAATCCATACAGAAATTATTGAATGAGTACCCATAGCCATAGGAATGAATTAAAAAAACACCACTAATATTAAAATGGACCAAAGAATTCAAAGTATATATGTATATATAACGAAAACTCTATGATTTTTATATTCCATTTCTGCAAGTAATCCTAAACACTGGCTATTAAAAATCAAATTTATATTTAGTTTAGTTTATTACTTTATTACAATCAGGAGAGACTTTGTTGCAGATATGCAAATATTTATTGTAGATAAGCATAATATGAAATGTACAAAGTCTTTGGGGATTAGACTCCATCATTAAAATATTTAAAGGTATAGAGAAACAGACATATTTCCCCCCGATGGAGCCTAGACACTGGTGATGGCGGAGAGGGAACCAGGAGACCGAACGAAGGACCCGTCTGCCGGAAAGGGACTCCGGTTGCAGTGGATGATGACGCCCGGAGGTGGAAGGGGAGGAGGAGGGTTACACGTTTGCCTGAGAAGCCAGCTGATAGCAAGGAGAGAGACATTTAAAGCAGGATGTCATGCTGTGATTGGATCATGAATTTGTGGCCAATTCTGATTGGTTTACTGAAGAATGACCACCTCTTAACAGCTGAAAAGATTTAGGGAGAGATAGTGATGATTGCAGTGATTAGAAGTCTTCCTGTGCATATCAATAACATTTTTGAAAATATGCCAGAGTTAGCCAGCTAATTTTCATCTGTAGTCCAATAGTTAAAAGCACGGACATTAAGAAGAAAAGCACTTAAAATACAAACGATTGAAAGCAAAAAAAAAAAAAAAGCAAATACAAACTGCACTACATAGAGACAAACGAGACAGCTCTTATGACAAACAGAATCAACAATAACATGACAGATAGCATGACAATACAATGTTATGTAGAAGCAGCATAATAATGACAACTAAGACATCAAGAAACACCTCACTGTTTTAGTGTTCACAAGGTTGGTGGCTCTTAATGTTGTCAAGAAGGAATGGTAGTTGGCAGTTTCTTATGGGTTGCAGTAGATTTAAATTTTACACAGTCTCTTATGTGCCAGGACAAGGCCCGTGAAACAACTGAAAACACACATTTTTCTCAAACCCACTAGACTTTTTGTGCTGTTATAACTCAATAAATGACAGTTCCTCTTTATAGATATTGATTGTGTAAAATGTTCCCTTGATGTCCATTCTGGGTCTTTTTGTATATGTACATTATTCTTTAATAATTGTGTAGTGTCACTGATTTGTTACCCACATGCAACTGTCTCTAAACCCAGAAGATACTGCATGTAGCAATAAGCCAATTTATCTTACTTGTTTTCTATATATAAAAAATTATTTCCTATAGATGATTATGGCTGAATCTGAAATTATGGTTATTAGCCCTGTGTTGTTCCAGCCCTGCTGTCTTGCTGTCTGGTATTTTGTAACTGTCGAAAACAAAATTTGTGGAAACAAGAGCACAGCAAACAAGGACAAGACTGTTGACAGCAACATCGCACAACATGGCAGATACTGTTCCTTCTCTGTCACTGATGGGTGTCTTTTGTAAAGCAATGTGACTAGGAAATGTCATCATAAAAATAAGAAAATACAAAATCACAAAATAAACAGCAGGAAATCCTACTTGTTACTAGCACATGTTGGACAGGAAAGGTAACCTCAATCCATATCCACAAACCTACAAGTAGGCTTTATTTTAACAAATTAATGACATAATTAGAGGATGATTCTGGTTTATTTACTACGTGGTTGTTATTTTGTAGTTTTGTCCATCGGTTATAGTAAGTTTGTACACAATCAAGTTAATTGCTGACATTTGGCAGACAGGTTTTAAATAAATCTCCAGCTTAGCCAAACTTATTTGGAGAACAAAACAAACGGGGGCTGTGAAATGATTACCCTATCTATTTCACTTTCAGTTTTAACTCCACATAAAGTGGTTTGGATTGTAGATACTGTTGTCTTGTCTGATCATCTGAATGCTTGTGTTATCGTATGTTATCGCTACTTGGTGAGTACAATTTTATCATAACTGATAGAGATGATGACCAAAAGACCAAAGTTGAAATAAACTGTAATTATACTATATACTACAAGATGAATGAGTTATACCCTTCATCATATGCACATTTGGCCTTCCATGCCTGCTGTTTGAACAAAGCCAGAATAATTTTTCTTATATAGGCTTAGAAAAAATACATTAAGGCCATTGTGCTGTGTTTTCTATAACTTTACAACACTAGAGATTTTCTGTCATTGACTTACCGCTGAAACTGCAACCAATGCTTCTACTTCATTACGGCTCCCTGGAAAGCTGTCGAACCCAGCAGATTACATCCAGATTACAGTTTGTCCAAAAATTCGCAGTTGTTTTCCTGATGGGAACTGAGTGGAAAAGACAGTCTTATTCTCCATTTTAGCTTCACTTCATTGGCAACCAGGGCAATTAAGGGTTGATTGTAAAATGTTATTGATCAGCACTAGCTGCACTTTTCTCCTTAGAGTAGTCTAATAACACCACATCGTTCCACTATCACTGCAATAAAATCACCATTTAAGCCACATTGAATATATAGACAGGGACATATTGCAGACATGAACGCCTGTCTTATTATATCCTCTCACTTACATAGCTCTGTAACCTCTGACACTATTTGGGACATTGTTCTCACAAATTAATACACTATCCTGGCTAATACTCATTATTATCTCCTTTTCCCTCAGTCTCACACTCATGAATGAAAAGTCAATGTCCTGAATGCTTTTTAAAGCCTGAGTTGGGTCATTATGCTGAGGGTCACCCCAGTAACAGCCTTCTATAGACCATTATTGCCGTACACTCCAGAAATGCAGCAATTACATGCCATGTATACTATTAGAATTGGCCTGCTTTGCTACAGTGGCAGCCAGCCGGCACAATGGCACAATGACTTGCATGCATCTGAGGCTTGGTATAGTGGCACCGCAGGGACTTGCTGTACTGTATGAGGAGCTGTCATCGTCTGGGCAGCTAACCAGCCTCATACAAGATGGTAATCGCTGTTTAGATGAGCGCTAGTGTGTTAGATATTGCTGGCATTGTTTGTGTGTATGTGCGTGTATTACCCATCTGTTACCAAATGTTCGTCTGTGACAAAAACAAATGTAACATCTGCAATGCTTGGAGAGTTATTTTAACTAATGTATTTTCCTCTTCATCCTCATTAGGAGATGATCTAGGCTAACCTGATGCTGGGTCAAACGGAAGGAGAGCCAGGTGGTCGTGTAAATGGAATGGACACATTTGGGATTGTAAAATGCTCATGGTCTGAGTCCTGATCATCATAGATGATATGAAGGTTGATACTCCATGACAGCTGTCTGCATTGCCAAGTCCAAACTGAATAGCACCATTTGATCATGCTGTCTGCAGGTCATTGTGGATCATATGACAACGTGTGATATGAAATGTCTCACATATAGTGATGAACTCACAGAGAATTAAAAGCCAACTCTGCAATCCCACTCAGTTTTTTTTTTTTTTAGATTATTTTTTGGGGCTTTTCCGCCTTTATTTGACAGGACAGCTAGGTGAGAAAGGGAAAAGACATGCAGGAAATCATCACAGGTTGGATTCCAACCCTGGACCTTTACATCGAGGCATAAACCTCCAAGTATATGTGCGCCTGCTCTACCCACTGATCCAACCCAGGCCACCAGCTTCATGAAACTTTTAAGCCTCTTTTTGCTCATTGTTTGGGTTTCCCAGATGTGTCAGTATGTCAGATGTTAACAAAGTTTGCTTCACTGCCTCCAAATGGCCAAATTAATTTGAGGGATGTTTGAGTTGGATGGATAAGTCGGCTCAGGTCAGAAACATATTAGAATATGCATGGATGTCCCAATTCTATGTTTTGATTATTATTTTTTGGAATTAGTGGCATTTTGACTTGTCGTAGTAGAAAAAGCAAAGGTGTTGTAAAAAACATTAACAATGGCTGTGTTCGTGAAGTCATACAGCATGCACCAGGACGCTGAAACTGAAGCAGCTAAATGGAATTCAGCCATTATTAATTGTATTTACAACTGTGCTTTTCCTACTGTGACATGTCGAAATGTCTTGTAAAAAAAGAATACTGCAAAAGTAAGTGAAAAGTAAGAAAATTAATTACGGCACAGCAATATGCAGATTCATGTGAACTGGATTGGCATTTGTGTTGGTTTTACTGTATTGTTATTAATTTATGACTGACATTATTAGTCATTATCTCTATCTATCCATGCCATAGCCATATCAGCTATAGTTCTACTGATGTTTATGAGGGTCACTAAATACGTACTTATCCCATCTACTCCTATCTCAGCTTCTCTTAAACTATAATCTTTGTATCTTTGTCCAGTTAAAAAAGCATACAATAGCATGAAATAAAAGCATAAAACATCCAATTGTCTGCAAATAGCAGAAAATCATGCAGTAAAATCAAAGGTTTTGTAGCCAAAGAAATGCACAATGGCAGTAAAAGTATAATAATACGTACCTCATTATCTGCTGTTTTCCCTATTTTGTGCCAGAACTTAACCAGAGCATTTTGCATGTAAAACATTTTAACGTACTAAAATAGACTAAAAAAAAATTGCTAATTATTGTCCATAATTTAAACATACATGCACGCACATTCTAAAATATGTCTTTGTGAACCTTTCCATGTGAAAAGCCTGGTTCTTCTCGACTGTTCTCCAATGTGAGGAATGAATAAAGCCTACATGCTTGGCTTGTCCTGTTCTAGTGGGAATGGTACCAATATAAAAATGTTAATGCCATGCTCTACCAACTGAGGCCCATGGGACAAAATATGGAAATTTCTTAGTTAAAGTCTTTGGGCACCCATTAATATCATTATCATCACCACTTCTGCCACCATCACATTTGCATGCCAGTGGTTGGTGTGCTAAAGCTTTGAGGAATAATATCAGTGCGCTAAACTTAGCTACAATGACAACAATCTTCAGTCATATGTCAGAATCAGCTGAATATGAGAGCAATGATTGACTGGAAGACAGTGTTTCATCTGATGTGACTTCCTCGGACATTCATTTCTGATGATTTGCATCTGCATCTCTGCAGTCCTTATGGTGAGGGTCGTGTGTGCATGTGTGTGCATGCTTGTGTGTGTGTTTTGTTGCATTTGGATGCAGAGTGTATGGGTGTTCCAACCAGCCATCCCACCCGGAGGTCACTTTGAAATGGAATAGATTTTTCTAGATCTCAGCCAAGGCTGTAGGGAAGGTCACTTCATTAATCACAGCTAAATGCCACTGTCTGCCCGTCTCCCTTCTTAACCAAGTAACACCCACAGATAACATCAGTGATTGATACTAATAATTAATACTCATTCAGTACAGAAGGACAGAGTATCATCCAGTGGGGAACCTTTAATTACTATATAAAGACTCATTAGGTCAATGCCATCGTGTGCTCTGGTGGCACGGGGGCCAAATGGCTGTCTTCCTCCACCCGTGGCCTTTTGTGAAACAAGCTTCTTTGTCCCTCTCTCTCTTCCTTCCTATGTCTCTCTAGTTGTACCATCTACGTGCTAGCCTACTTTCCCTGCTGATTCAGTGTTGGAAAATGTCAAGTCTGATTTAGCTTGAGAGGATTTTGGCAGATGGGTTGAAGCACAAATGACGGAGGAACGACACACTCTGAGCCTGTGTGTCTGCACGATTGTATGACTGTTGGTGTGTGCATTTGTTTGCAGTGATGTATAGGTACGTGTGTGTATGTGTATGACTTTGTCTTGAGTCACATATACGCCACCATAATATCTGCATCACAAGCAAGAATAGAGGACATGCCATGTTATTTTATTATCTACCATTCCACGTTGTGAAGGAAGCTGATGCAATGTAGCGCTCAGAGGCTTTTACTTTTAAAATAATACTCTGTGACATGTTCACATAAATAAATGTGTCATCTACTACTATCTCATTCAGTCTTTTTGTTTCCGTTGACAATAATGAAAGCAGAGTAATGATTCAACCTATGAAAGCTTTTACATTCACTGTTCTTTATTGTCAGTGTCTGGAAGATCTTTCCTGGGAATAAACCTCCTGCACGTAGGAAGTGATGCATTTTACATTCCCACATCATCATGAATAAACAAAAGCACTTGGTAGTTAGCGTTAGCAGGGATAGCCACAGATGCTAAAAGATGAGCAGGTCCTACATAAACTTCAATTTCATTAAAATAAAATTCAAGAAAAAATATGGATTTGTGGATTACCACTTCATGACTCAGGCTTTACAAATGAAAGGCCCAAACACATTTATTTTATTTTCTAAGCAGTTAACACATGAACAGATTTAAAACAGTACACACAGCTATGCCTAAACAAAGCTGCACTGGTCACTGATGTGATAAAATGGTCTGAATGCAACATTTAGCTCATCCTGTAGCCATGTGCTAGACTTTAGCTCCATCTTGTGGTCTATTTAGATCTTTTTCAGAAAATATTAAGCTGCAACCTTGGTGTGACGTCTTTTTACATTTTCACATCCATAGCTTTTATTCACACAGCCAAAGTGAGCTTGAGTAGGACTTGGAGACGTGTTTAGTAGGATCAGGAGCAGCTGATGCCATCAATCTGGTACATCTTGAAAAAGATGCATTTCAAAACAGACTTATAGCTCAAAGCATATGTGGCAGGCTTAGCAGGGTTTATAGAATATGTGATGCTGTGTTTTTGAAAATGGGATCACCATTTCATTGTTTAAGCATAACATGAATCCACATAGATTGAGATAACTATCTCTATGATATATCTATCTATGCTTTTTGCCGCCTTTGTAATGTAAACTTTCAATTTTCAATCACTGTGTGGGTGATATTAAATATGCAATAGTATATCATTATTTTACTGAATTCATTTTCCTTTTATTTAACTCTTAGACATGGCATGAATATCATTGAATTATTCATATTACACATATTCTGAACTATTATGTTTCTATGAAAGGAAATGTCCAACAATACATATGTGTTATATCACAACAAAATGTGGAATTTCACTGACATTTACCCATACAGAGTGGCAGAGGCCCTCTTCAAACAGTTGATGAAAACTATTTTCGGAAATGACTCAAAAATATTGACAAAATGCAAATAAATAGCAAAGAGCAAATGGATGTATGATCAATATTGGCAACAACAGACAGACTGCAGATTTATGTCAAATTGGATTTCTCAATTTTGGATTAGCCTGCAGGTAGCATGTAAAGTAATTACATAGAACAAGGAGTATGCAGACGTACCCATAATGTGCATCAATGGTAGAGTGGATTCAATAAATCAAATGCATATATCCTCTAGAGGAGGACAGAGGGACAGTGTGGCTGCCAGAATATACTTCAAACTTTCGAGCCTTTGGTCAAGGTAAATAACAAGGTGAAGGAAACTTTTAGCTTATTTGGTTCATTTTACAGTAAGACTATTACTTTGTACATTGAGTCTGTCCTAGGTGCTGACTTGTCTTTTGAAGATCATTGGCTCCAGGCATTAGTGGATTATACTTTTAGATGTTACTTAAGAGGAGGGTGCCCATCATAAACCACATGCATGGAGGTTATATCATGACATTGGGCTTTAATGTGTTTTATGAATGCATCTGAGGTTCATTGAATTTTAAATTACTGTAGCTGTACTGTACTGTGGCACAGTGGTTACAGCAAAAAGGCCTTGGGTTTGGTCCTCAAATCTGCTCGTGTTTGCAAGGCTTTCCTCTTTATTTTATAGTCTAAAGATATATCTGTCTGTATGTATTTGTCTTGTCACCTTATATTTGCACCTAGATAGGTCTTGCAATTTAAGACTAATTTGCACCTAATGGTGAATGTTGTGTGTGCCATCATGAGCTCCAGTTCCTGCGCCCCTGCATAGAACTGAAGGTGTAGAAAATGGATGGATAGATGAAGTAACGGTTATCAGCTACCAGCGTTGCTGTAAGGTTCTTTCTTTCTTTCTTTCTGTCTGTCAGTCAGTCCACCACTTTGGTCCAGACTGACAAATCTTAATAAATGCTGGACAGATTACCATGACATTTTGTAGACACCCACGGTCCACAGGGGGCGAACTATAATGACTTTGTTGATCCCCTGACTTTTCCTCTAGAGCAGGGGTGTCAAACTCATTTTCCCAGAGGGCCAGACTGGAAAAAGAGAATCACTTAAGGGCCAGACATGGAGAGTTTATTGACTTTCTTTTGTTTCATTAAAAATGTAAAATATCTTTGACTGTATTACTGCACGTCGCTTTTTAGACATTGCTGTAGCCAGTGTTGGGGAGTAACGGAATACATGTAACGGCGTTACGTATTCAGAATACAAATTATGAGTAACTGTATTCCGTTACAGTTACAATTTAAATCGTTGGTATTTAGAATACAGTTACATTGTTGAAATCAATGGATTACATGACGATACTTCTCTATTTGAGTTTATTCACTCTGACTAAATTAAGGCAACTCTATGCATTTTCCAGAAGCCCCGATATGAAATCGAAAAAAATAGCTATTTGCGTGATCAGTCAAAATGAGTGAGGCCGGACGCACGCAGAGCCAGGGCAATAGTTTAGTATTATCTTGGAAATTCAAACAGCATTTCACATTAAAGAACAAACAGGGAGAATGAAATATAACTGTGCAGTGCAACCTCTGCTTGCCAGCAAACAACCTCCTTTCAGCGTCCAAATTACTCCACCTCCAACCTGAAGAAGCATCTTAAAGTAAGCTATTTTTTTAATTAGCCAAGGGTAGTCGTCTACTGTAGTTTTACTGGTCACCTTGCTATTTTAACATTGACGTGTGACGTTACATTCTCCTACGTGCTGATTTACTAGCTCCAGAGCCGTTTAAAGACTGACTAGCCCCGTTTGACATGCTAGCTAACGTTAGCTAAACTTAGCTCGTGGTAGCAAGACTGCGGTTAGATTTTTGTAGTATGCAGTTCGGGACTACCAATACAATAATCTATCTGCTTGTTCAGGTACACATTCAGCTAGTTGGAATAAAAAGAACACACCATTATAGGCCTGTTTAGTAAGCTGGATGTGATAGCTGCATTCCTACACTTATAAAACGCAATTCAATGTGGAAGTAATCCTGAAGTAATCCAAGTATTCAGAATACGTTACTCAGATTGAGTAACGTAACGGAATACGTTACAAATTACATTTGTGGGCATGTATTCTGTATTCTGTAACGAAATACGTTTTGAACGTATCCTTCCCAACACTGGCTGTAGCGCTGTACTCCTTTTTGTATTTTTTTTTTGCCCCCGACTTCTTTATGGCTTTCTCAGGCATTTTTGTCACCTTTTTATTTAAATTGTCGCCTTTTCTGAAATTTTTTTTATGCTTTTTGTTGCATTTTTGTCGACATAAAGCCCTACATAAGTCAGCAAAAATGTTCCTTAGCCATCATAGAATTTAGCAAATCAAGCAAAACCTTTTTTTTTTTTTTTTTTTTACAACAATCTTTGTGCCTAAATATGGAATTTCTGAATTCTCAGAGTCGGCAAATCTGCCAAATTCTGCTTTGAGTGTCACGTAACTGCAGTTAAAAAAACACTTTCCCGTGTTTTTGGATTTGGCGCACAACTAGGTGGGCCAAAATGTATTGTGAACCTAAATTGATATGCGGGCCGGATCATAATCTGCAAGGGGCTGGATTTGCGCTCGGGCCTTGAGTTTGACACGTGTGCTCTAGAGCACTGTGACCCAGATATCATACTGAATCATAATGGCACAAAGAGAGGTGTGGACAATTTAGCCATGCTGCTATCCTGCTATACAGCTGCCTAAGAAAAACCTCACAATTGCCACTTCTAGTGTTTTACAACATACTGGATGTTTTGGCATACAATAATGCTTTTGTGATCTGGGAGGCCCATGCAGGGTGGCACCATGGAAAGCTACAGACAAGAGTGCTGTTTTTAGACGAGTTAAAGAAACTGGTAACACCCTGCATACAGAGCAGATAACCTGCACATGACACTAATCATTATCTATACATTTAAGAAAATGGAAAATGTGCCCAGTTACAAAATGTCTGGAATGAGTCACTGACGGCCAGGGGATACACGGAGGTCCCAGGATGGCCGTAACTAATGGTTACCACTCAAACATATGAGTGGGTGATGTGGACAAAATTAATACCATGATTACATTACGTGTCATTTAGCTGATGCTTTTATCCAAAGCAACTTACAATTGCTACATATGTCAGAGGCTGCACACCTCTGGAGCAACTATGGGTTAAGTGTCTTGCTCAGGGACACATTGGTTGATGTATCGCAGTGGGAATTGAACCCAGATATCCCACACCAAAGGAATGTGTCATATCCACTGCCCCATCACCACCCACAAGTCACAATTAGTATTACAGTATTAGCTTGTGTATACTATATAATAACACTGTATAATATGTATACAGTATTTACCAAGTAAATTACAATAATCGCACTGTAAAATGTTACACTATTATATTTAAATATATATATATATATATATATATATATATATCATTTCTCATTATGCATATACATTTGCTACATTCGTGTTAACATTCAGATTATTCCTTTGCAATTACTATCTTCCACAAATTTATATAACCTTATTTTACATTTATTATGTTGTATGATATTATATGTTGCGATGTAGTCTACTTTGCTAATCACTTGACTAAACAGAGACCGGTTTAGCTCGGGAAATTAGCTCTTGAAACTCCAGTAGGTGGGATTTTTTTCTCTCCAAAACACAGTACAGGTTGGAAAGTGGGTTTTGAAAGCCAGAAAATTCAACAGCTGGCCAAGTTATGGCTGAGTCATTGGTATTGATCTATAATCCTTTTAACCCCCACAGATATATTATGGTCATTTTATGCCATCCTGCAGTAAAAATCTTACTTATTGCTTACTTTAAAACAGTCACCTCATCCCTTTTTTATTTTTAAATGCTGCCCCCAAAACATGAGAGCTGTTGACTCAAGTCCCATAAAATACAAGATAAATACAACTGAATATTACACATTTTACATTTATTTCACTAATTTCCTTTTTGACTGTCTAATATTTGAATTAGATTTTATATTCACCATCTTCGTGCCTTTGTGTTTACATACACAAAGGCATTCTCTAATCAAATAAAATGATTATTAATAGGCTTACACCTTCACTGATAACATGGACTGACATGAGACTAATATAAGACATACAGAAAATACAAATTCACCTTACTCACATAAACTTGTGTTTCCAAATGCACAAAGGCCCACCTTGTCCACATCTGATCTAACAAAATATGTAGCCTATATAATATTATAGTTATAATATAGTACAGGAATAAAACTCTTCTTTTTTTTTAAATATAGTGTTGGTTCATATCATAAACCTAAAACGGGGTGATGATTGAAAAAGAAGGGTTTATAAAGATCATTTATGAATATATGGTTTAAACCTACAGTATTTGTGAACAAAGTCAAAATCTTATAGCTCAGTTTACATGTTTTTGTCCGTGTCTGTAAGTGCGATGTCCTGCGGTAAGCTGCTATGATTCATAAACTTCTGGCAATTTACAGTAGCCTAATTATTCATGACAAGTAACACCTACTGTGTGTGGGTGGGAGCAAATCGAGTCATATTGACATGTTTCAGCAAGCAGCCTTCTTATTTTTTTCACATCATTGGCTTGTTTTCCACACGCGAGATGAAGCTTACAGTGAAATGTTTTTCCTGCAAAAGGAAGACTACTGTACGTGAGGAGGCTACATGTTAAGTAGTCATCCAGGTTACTTGTCTAATACTGTGACTATAGTTTACTGACAAGACATCATTATGCTGTGGTGCCGAGTAAAGCCAACGGGAGACAGTCAAGTTTAGACAGGAAATGTAATGATTTTGCCTTCAAAATAAAGTTTTGTTTCATGCATACTGAAAATATAGGCCTATAAAGTCAAAGGAAAATCAAATGAGAATCTTATAAAACAAGGAAGTCAAACAATAGCACGGACTAAATGTCATATTTTCAGACTTTTTAGAATTATTAATTGACATAAATTGAGGCATTAGTTTGTTTTGCGCTGTTTTGAGCAGCATCTTAGCCGTTTGTTTCCTCCCCACGCTGTCTAACGGACATTAATTTGAAAACCTCTAACGGAAGTAAGTTGCAAGTTATGTGGTCTCGTTATTTAAGCAGTATTTGCTTTACCTTCTGAACAAGTGACAGGCTTACAGGAGGAACTTTTTTTTTCTAGCTTCGCCTTCTCCTCTTGATCATGGAGGCTCGGGCACATTTCTCCCGTGAGGAAATTAACAGCACGGTGTGGGAAGTCCCGGAGAAATACACACGGCTCAAACAGATAGGGACCGGGGCGTATGGCTCTGTATGGTAAGTGTCGTTTAACGTTACCTCAAGCTGTATGAAGTGTGTTTACGCTGTATGATGTGTGTGTCGTAGTTGGAACCGGACTGTGTATGAATACTGTTTAGTCGGAGCCCAACATGCATTACCGTTAGCTACATTGGCTGCATGCAGCCTGTGTTGGGCCTGGGTTATGGTTATATCCTGTAACGTTAGTGTACTGTAGTGTACGTTACACCAGTACACTGATGGCACAGCGATTCATGTTTAAAGTTATAACACCTGACACCTTATAGCGCATCCTACCAGCATGTGCTAGGACGAAGACTATATATCGCATAACACGTACGTTTTAAACTTTGTGTATTTGTCTAGCTATACAACAATAGAGGAGATGTAGCTATTTAGTATGTCAATATTAAAGATGGCCACTTTCCACGTTCATTTATTAATGCAGGTACATACAAGGTACATTTTGGAAGTCACATTTAACAGATAATGGGCACATTGCATAATACATATTTAAACAGCATATTGTATATTTGCATATAGTACCATAGCACATTAAATGACATTTTAGGGATCAGGGGGTCAGGCGTCAAGCCATGGGGAAACACAAATTTCAGTGTAATAATCATTTGATTTGTTTAAGCAAATAGAATAAATACATTGGACACACCCAACATCACTTGACATTATTGATTTACAGGTACCATATTGTTTATCACGCTGACTAGATACATGAAATCAGTGTTAGGGTCAACAAAGGCTGCGATTTGGTGATACATTTGTAATCCGTTACATTTTTGATATTATATATGATCTACTATGATGTATTAGTGATCATCTTGAAAGGTCAACTGACTCTGAGGATCCCCTGGGGGTCCCGGACCCCCTGTTGAAGATCCCTGATCTAGACTATAACATATACATTCTATAAATTGTAGCACCACAAATTGGATAATTTGATAATTCCATTGCACAGGTGCTGGATGACATCCACTGTCAACATTTATTAAGAAAACGCTGCATTATTGCCAGTTTTGGTGTTCGGCCACACTCAGTCTCAGCTTTGTTATTTATCCCATTGAGGTTGTTTATACTGACTGCGGTGTCTCTGTTGTCAAAGCTGCAGATATTGGCCTGCTGACTGTGGTTAGCAGGGTTTTAAGCATTATAGTGTGGGAGTGATGGTCTGTTAAGCTTATTATGCCTGACCTTTTTAAAAGAAGCTCCATCTGATGAACTTGGATCAAGTCACCACCATTTTCTGTAATTCTGCCAAATTGCACATCTCTCATTCATCGTCTTGTAGAAATTTGCAAACATGGGAAAAGAAAGAAATAATAAACAGAGGCATAACCAACAGTTTCATAACTACTGTATGTGTGAGATGTACTGTATTTATTGTGGATGCTTATCTGGCATGGATCAGCTGCTGCATGTAGAATTGACGTTAATATCCTACATTAGTGCATCAACATTGTCAACAACACTATGCACAAGTGGTGTGTGTAATGTGTGTTGGTGGATGTGGCTCCAAATAGCCGAACAAGCCTGTCCTCCTACGATTTGGTGCCCTGCAGATCACTGCAAACATGCACATCACGAGTTGCCAAACATTTACATATTCATACTTAATAAACCACAGACCCCCCCCACTCAGTTAGAGAATGTGTCCCACTTACAGTTCCTCCATCTGAGAACGTCTTTGCTGTTTGAGTGAAACCTCAAAATAGACCGTCCTGTCATTTTCTCACTGCTCTGACTTCAAAAGAGGGAAATCATAGTGATACTAGGACGCACAGGCAGACTAGGAGTGCAAAGCTAATGACTTGTTTTCCATTATTCATCACAGCTCAGCAATAAATGAGAAGACTAAAGAGAAAGTGGCCATCAAGAAGCTCCACAGGCCCTTCCAGTCAGAGATCTTTGCTAAGAGGGCCTACCGAGAGCTCCGACTGCTCAAACACATGAAGCATGAAAATGTAAGTAGATAAAAACCGAACACATCTCCTTCTACTTCTTTTTCCTTTAACAGACTGTAGATTTGACATTTTGTTTTTGAACCTTTAAATACCATAATCATTTTGCATTTTAGATATGATAATCCTGTTAATACTTGAGCTCCTCACGTCTGCTCCCATGTCTCTGTATTCGTCACATCGCCCTTTCATTCCAATCAGGTGATAGGACTTCTTGATGTGTTTTCACCTGCCTCAAGCCTTGAAGAAATGCAGGACTTGTGAGTATTTTTTGGCATATTAGCAAAGCCCTCAGGCAGAGACAGCCAACGCCTATTTTCATTAGAAGTATGGACATTGGACAAAAAAGTATGAAGCAAAGGCCTGCTGTAATATCAGACACTATATGGCTAAATATATGTGGACACCTAAATAGTACACCTGTGTGAAAATGCTGAACATGTCATATTAAAACCACGGACATTAGTATGCTTCAATAACAGCCTCCGGTATTCTGTGAAGGCTTTTCACAAGACTTCGGAACCTGGCTGCAGGGATTTGCTGCCATTCTGCCACAAGAGTAGTAGTGAGGTCGGCCACTAATGTTAGGCAATAAGGCCTGGCTCACAGTCCTCGTCCCAATTCATCCAAAGGTAATGAATAGGATCGAGGTCAGGGCTCTATGCAGGTCAGTCAAGTTGTTCCACACCAAACTCTGAAAAGCATTTCTTTATTTCTCTATGGACTTTATGCACAGGGACGTTGTCATGTTGAAACCGGAAAGTACCTTCCCTAACTGTTGCCACATAGGTTTCATGATCTTATTCAGCCCTAAATTAGACTTTTGCAGCAGCAAATTAGAAGGATACTGCAAAGAGGAAGAGTATATTGAAGGTTTTATGAAATATGAGTGTTATATAAACATAAACAATTACCCTAAACTCCTTTAATCAAAGTATAAAAAGTAATGGATTATAGCATTAACAGGGTGTGGCTAAAAACACAATAATCGTTCTCCCTCTCTTTTTCTCAGCTACCTGGTGATGCCTTACATGTTTACTGACCTGTCGAAAGTGCGAGGTCATCTCACAGAAGACAAAGTCCAGTTTCTCGTCTACCAGATGCTCTGTGGACTCAGGGTGAGCCGGGAAAAGCTGACCTTTTAGCTTAGAAGCGCACAATTTTATTATGAAGCATAATGAGAACATTAGTGAAACATAATTATAACTTATTAAAACCTCACTGAATAGGTTCCAAGGTTATCATGTAACACATTCATGCCAGAATTGTACTGTATTTTAATATATGCTACAATAAGTTCAGAGAATTGTCTGCACTTCAATTACATGTGTATATATATATATATATATATATATATATATATATATATCTATCTATCTATCTATCTATCTATCTATCTATCTATCTATCTATCTATCTATCTATCTATCTATATCTCAAAGATTCAAAATCCTTAATTAATCCCACAATGGGGAAATTCTCAGTGTTGCAGCAGTAAGGGATAGGAGAAAAAGTACAAGACACAGATATAATCAAACAATAAAGAAATATAACTAAAGAGAATAAATAGTAAAATTATAATTATATAATGAAGGGTGCAGTGGAGCGTCAACATTTTGTGCCTTAAATGAGTTAATACAACACAAATATACACAGTTATAGAATAGGAGAGAGGTACTAAACGTTATTTGAAAAGTAAAGACAGATTAATGCAATATAATAAACTATATATATTATACTATATTAAACTATAATACAGAGTTGTCAATTGAACTCATAGTGAAAACAGGCCTACTAATAAAACCATTATGTAAATGTATAGCAGAAATACATTTTGGATGTGACTGCAATACTAATGTCTGCTACCTGCTCTGTCTCTCCCTTTCTGCAGTACATTCACAAGGCTGGAATCATCCATAGGGTAAGTACAAGTCAAATGTCACTGTAGAGAGTTGACATTCGAGCTTAGATTAAAAAAATAAGATTTATCCTGGGAAAATTTTGACCTATGATAAATGTTTCTTTACAGGCTATTATGAAGCACTTTGAGTGTGTGCAGTGATTTGTACTGTACTGGCTCAGATAACACACACATGCACTTCCTGTACTGCAGACATACATGGGAATGTTGATTTCGTTAGTCATTATTATTGACTCAGATCAAACCCTGCCCTAACAGGTAGGATGAGTTGACTCTCCGATGTCTGACTGCATGTCGAGAGATGTTAGGCCACACCCGTCAGCACCAGTGCTAAGTGGATGTGTGTGTGAAGTAGGGACAAGTAGGGGGAAATCAATACAGCACTTATATATCAGGCAGCTATATTAATAGCTTCTTATCTCTTTGATGCCCAAAGACTTAAAACGTTGCCAAAAAGAACACAAAAGTCCAAAGACATATAGTACTAATGTTTGCAGCAAGATCTACTGTTAAATCTACTATTTTCTTGTTTCCCTTGCAGGGAAGTAGTAGATTTTCAGACACACTAATGGTTATGCACTGTTACGAAAATGTGTCTTGAGCATTTACAGGCCTTTTTTTCACGTTTTGATCAAAACATAATTACCTAATTATTAACTAAGCTATAGTTTGTGGTGGTTGAGCTCTGAACATGTGTTTTAGATCAGCTAACTGTGTGTTTAGACTGAAGAAAATATGATCATGCACACTCTGATTCAGTCAGTGTTACCCTGTTTTTACTCTTGTAATTCCTAACACAGTTTAAGGTGTTATCAACACTCGCTAACAGTGCCACACTTATCACACATTATGCCACAGTATTGTATCAGTGACTCTGCGGAAATGCTGCAGTGAGTGTTATGGTCAGCTCATAGTTGAGTCAGACCATTGAATACCTGTTGAAAATCCCCACAGTTGAGCCATGTTAAGCCACAGGAACTACAAGCACTAAAGCGTGATTTATGCTTCTGCGTTAAATCTACGTCGTGGCTACGTACTTAGGAGACACGGACCCTACGCCGTAGCCTGTAGTGCACCTCTCGAAAAATGTAACTACATGTCACAACTTTAGGCCACTTATGCAGGTTAAGGCGAAAGCTCTGCGTGGAGCCTCGGCAGAACCATAAATCATGTTTAAGGCTGCGTTTCCACCAAGCAGTCTGGTTCAGTTCAGTTCGTTACACATTAGAACGGTTATTTTTGCGTTTTCCATTGTCAAAAGTTGTGGCTGGTACCAGTAGAACTTTTCCTTCTATCCCGTTTTTTTGTTACCTCTCTGTTGAGGTATCCAGAACTCTGATTCGATACTAAAAGGTGGAGCTAGAAACATTGCAGTATGTTGATTGATGCAGACGTTCCGCTTCATCAGTTCTCAGCGCGTGGCTGTCTACGACTTCGATCACATGTTTGAGCAATGCAGGAGGAAATGTACAAACTAAAAACAACATGCTTCTTACATGGTTGACGCGGCTATTACCTTCCGGTAACAACCCGCCTACATTTAAGAGTAAAGTCTGCGGTGGAAATGCAAAACAGATCTGCTGTTTAGGTGCATGTCCGTATGAGTTACATACAGGTTGTAGGGGTACTATACTGAAAGTGTTGTGGCTTAAGGCTCTTCCCGATCCCAGTTTTGATACTGCACAGTACAAACACTATAATTTGCTGTTAATCACTATTTGCAATAAGTTACCATCACTCAGCTCCTTTTCTTTTACAGGATCTTAAGCCTGGAAACTTGGCTGTAAACCAAGACTGTGAACTGAAGGTTTGTACTTTGAATGATTACACAAGAAAACATGACAAAGCTGAAATGATAGAGTGGCTGCAGCAGCAAAATATTAGGATTCAGCAGGTACAAAAGAATATATGTGAAACCGGATATGGATTTACTAACAGTTGTTTTTAGAGTTGGGTACCGAAACCCGGTTCCACTATGGACCCTACGCTGGTTCCTACGCAAACGGTAGTATTCAGACCGGATTAGAACAGAACTTTCGCTTCATCATTTCGGTTCCGACTGAAATATTTTCCCTCTGTCGCTCCGGACAGCGGCAGACTCTTCTTTCTTTCTCCCTTTTAAGCCGAGTGATGCACGTGCCCGCTCGCGGTGTGAAGCACGTGTCCACGCTATTCCCCCGACATGCACTCTACAATCACTGCTGATAGACGGCTTTTTGTACACGCTCCGAAACAGACGTAAAAATATCACACTTTCTCTGTAGTCTCAACTCAACAACAATTATTTTGTTGTTACTTGTTAATAGTGTAACTGTTATTTGTTAAATTATTGTAGTTAAGTGTTAGGTATTGTAATTTCCCCTTGCGGGATTAATAAAGTATAAATTATTATGATTATTATTATTATTATTATTATTATTATTATTATTGTTATTAGGTGACTTAGGTTTACTTATTATATATTTAAGTACTTTAAAACATTAATATATTGTTAAATTGAAATAATTTCAATAGATTAATGAGCCTTTCTTTTATGGAGTTTTTCAGTTTTTCAGTTTTTCAAGAATCTGTTTAGGAATTGGTTAGGAATCGGAATCGTTTTAAAAGTACCGGTTTGGCATCGGAATCGTAAAAATCCAAACAGTACCCAACCCTAGTTGTTTTGTTACTAGACAGATTTGATTCTTACTTAAATGTTAATGTTATTGATTTATGAATATCTTTAAACATTGGAAACATTATGGACAATATCAGTCTATATGTTCATTAAGTGTCCACACATTTGGCAAGCATGTAAACTCCTTATCAAACAATAAATCAACTTTACAGATGTTTGTCCTGCGCAGTGTTCATGTTCCAGACTGTGATCAGTTTCTTGGCTTCCAATGCAGATCCTGGACTTTGGGTTGGCTCGCAGTACTGATGCTGAGATGACAGGCTACGTGGTGACACGTTGGTACCGGGCACCTGAGGTCATTCTGAACTGGATGCACTACACCCAGACTGGCAAGACAATTCTATCCGTCCTTCCTTTCATCTCAGTTTTGAGTTGGCCTGTAACTTTTTGCTGTTTGTCATGTGAAAACATCCCAACTCCAGTTACAGGGATTTCTTTCTTTAAGAGGTGGCTTGTTTGGTACTTTATGGGTCAGCAGTTTTTATAATCCTGTCGTTGGTGTGTGAAATGCATTTGAAGTTGCATTGGTATCATTTGGACAATAAATCTTTTTTTCCCTTAATCTGTTAGCAGTTGACAAAGCTGGGTTTGACAGTAGCCCGGTAGTGCTCAGACTCAATGACAATGATAAAGCTGTCACTGCAGTGAAACTGACTTTCCCAGGATTTATGTTTCTTTAGGAGATAGTGGTTTTGCATTTTGTAAACAGCATCTACCGAATGGGATGTAACATAAAAAGCAACTCTGGCAAGTTTGCACCCTTTGTAGGATTGTATTACTCACCAAGTATTCCCCAATATAAACAGCACAGTAGATTCTGCACTCTATTGTGATTAAGGAACTTTGCTGTGGCATATAAATGCCACCTTCCTCATTTGTACTGCACTGACCTTAAGTTAAAAGAAAAACCCGTAGTGATGTGTATTCTGCATAGGTTCTCACTCAATTTTTTTCTGCTTTTTTTTTTTTCTAGTGGACATCTGGTCTGTGGGTTGTATCATGGCAGAAATGATCAATGGAAAAACCCTTTTCAAAGGAAGAGACTGTATCCTTTCATCGGCCTTGTCGGTTTATTGGACTTTTGAAGCCTGTGTAATGCCAGATAATGAGATTATCAGTATAAGGAAATGTATATGTAATGTAGGATTCTGAAATGACAACACATTCAGTTTTAATATCACTCTATTCAATCATTGTAATACAAAGGTGATTAAAGCCACTTGATTAAACAGTGACAGTTTTATTTGATGATGGGCACTATAAATCAAGTGCAGAATGGAAAACAAAAGGCAATCACAGTATATTACATGCAGCAAAAATATGTTTCTTCAGGCAGGATCCAATGCAGCTAATTCTGCACTATATTACATACTTTTTCTGCATGTTTTACATTGACTTTTTAATGTTCTTTTTTGCACTTGATGCCCTTTACTTATACATAGCGTCTCCTAGCAAATAAAGCTGTCACTTGTGACTTAGTTTCCTTCATTATTCTGTTTTATGGACCTGCATGGAAACCCTACTTTTCACTGCTTCTGAGTGGACGCTTGCTTATTGAACCACCAGGACATCCAAGTTTAAAAAATCCTCAATTGTAACGCTTTATTACCAGACATGGACCAGCTGACTCAGATCATGAAAGTGACTGGAGTACCTGGAGCAGAGTTCATACAGAAGCTGGACAGTCCAGAGGTAGGAAAAATTACTGTGTCATAATTATACATGCATGTTATGAAACAGTTTGACTGGGATGTTTTTTATAAAGTCTCTGACATGTTGCTGCTACTACTCATGACCTTTAAAGCTGGCAAATTAAAAATAATAGATTAATGCATAAATAAAGTATGAATTGATTTCCCCAAGAGAGTAAGAGTGAAAATGCCTCATGGTATACTAAATCCTTCACTGAAACTCATGAAACTACTATTAACAAGTCCCGCTAGTTTCTGATTAGTGGACCTCTGACTTTTTTGCTTTCTGCTGGAGGACTAGGTGTGTTTCCTCCTCTCTTGCTCCTTTGACTTCCTTTAAACTCACATACACTTAATTATTGGTTATTATTTTGTATGTATGTATGCATGTATGTATTGGCCAGTAAGACAATGATAGAGAGTAGATAGGGGGTGGGGTGGATTTACCATCTTGACTGTACTGAATACATCAAACATATTACTGTATTGTAAGATTACTTGTTAAAAATTAAAATAATAAAACTGAAGAACAAGTCCCACTAGCAGCGCACAGAGGTTGCAATGTACTTTACATCCAACAAAAACAACATACTGGATATTTTGCCATTCTTTGAGCTTTACCAGTAGTGGGAGTAGAAATATAAACAATGTCCTATGGGTGGCACTAGAGGAGAAGTCAGGGCATCAACAAAAGCATGGAAGGGGTAATGGAAAATAAAGCTATTTAAAGACATGGAAATAAAACAGACATTTTATCCACGGGGCACCACAAGAAGAACCACAACATATCTTTACCAATCAGTCAATCTGAAACAAGTTAAATTCTTTACCTATTCCGTCACCATTATTATTATTATTATTATTATTATTATTATTATTATTATAATTTGTGTGTATTATATCTATTATTATCCTTCTATTATAACACACATAATGAATGGAATAAAATGTGCACCAGTCTCAAAACGTATTGCTTACCTAGACTTAAGCAGTCAGTTCCATGTTTTCATTTTTCCAAGGTGCAAAGTAAACAATCAAATTAGTACAGAATATGTTTTAACTTCAGTAAGTTAGATGATTAAATGAATGATTCATTAAATTTAGCAGAAACACCTGTATCATCTGCAGAATGTAGCAGATAATTTGTAAGCTAATAGCTAACAATCAATGTTTGTCTTTGAAGAATATGAAGTAGTTTATTATAAGTGATTTGTATATATCATCCTCAGTCACAGTTTTTCATTAGTTGAAATGCATGTAATTTGAATCATTCTAGTCCATGACCATAGATGAAATAAAAAAAATGTTGTTGCTTTGATTTGCATTATAATCTAGTCAAATTTGGTTTTTCATGCTTCATTTTATTTGTTCTTTCATGTTTAAACAACACAGGCCAAAACGTATGTTAAGGCCCTTCCTCGCTATCCCAGAAAAGACTTCTCAACATTGTTCCCCAGAGCCAGTGCAATGGGTGAGTTTAGCCACAGCCTTTTTCCTAAGCTTGACTGATGTTTTTATTTCTACATTTTTATTACACTTCAGACACATTCAGCACAAGTACAGTCTTACTACTGTCCACAGAGCTGGTCTGCCACAGCAGTTGGGCATCAAATGCTTGTTGTTGTCAGTAACAGTTAAGTAATCATCTGTGTCATTTGCTTATGTTATTTTTGCTACGTTCTGTCTCTGAATGATGTAGTGACTCTCTTTGTACCCTGTTCATTTAAGACGTTGCGCCTACTGTTCTAAACAAACAGTACCAGGTAGATCTAGAACAGGAGAACCTCTCTAGGTGGTATAATGTAATGTATCTGGCAGTAGTAGTTAGTAGTTAGTAGTAGTAGTAGTAGTAGTAGTAGTAGTAGTCTTTGTATCTTTTGGAATCAACTTAAATTGTTACATTTAATAGGCACAAAACAAATAGTACTTTGGACTTGTATGCATAATTTAATCTCCTGCTTCTGAAAAACTTGCAGCAACCTACCAAATGGCTTATGTCAGTAAAACATTGACTGATGTACAATTTGATGGTTTTGATCAACTTGTTGCATTTTTTTTATTTCACTGACTGGTTGCAGGTATCGACCTGCTGGAGAAGATGCTGGTTCTGGACGGAGACGAGAGACCCACAGCCGAACTAGCTCTGGAGCACCCATATTTTGACAGCCTCAGGGACCCAGACGACTTACCTAAACCTGCGCCATATGATGACAGCCATGACAACGCCACATTGTCCCTGGATGAGTGGAAGCGTAAGTGAAAAACAATAAGAAACCATATTTAAAGAAATTGCCACAATATAACCTATGTGCAGATTTGAGTTGTATATATACTCATCAGTATTGTTTTCATTTATTTACAGTTGTTTTACAAATTTGTCAGAAAAGAGGCTTTTTAAAATTTATTTTTATGTTCTATGAGAAAGATACTAATACACTCATTGTGCATACAGTAAACGGTGGAACAGTGTGAAAACAGTGGAACTGTATTCTTGTCATGCTTTTGAAATGATTGAAGTGGAGATTTTCTTTTTTTTAAGTGTTTACCATGTAGGCCATATTGTATGATTTATAACTACACAAACATCCCGTTTAGGTCTTCTGTTCATGTGGTATTTAATAATTTGTGTTAAAATTTAATGTTTTTATTGGCTTTCTGTTTACATTATTGTTGGAGTTGTGGACATGCAGCACATGCAGAAAACAAATGGTTTTCCCATTTTGCCCACAGGGTTATGCTTCAGAGAGGTGAACAGCTTTGTGCCATTCCCACGGCGGGACTCCAAGAGAAAAAACACGCTGACTATATCTCCGTGACCTGACGAATGTCTTGTAGCGCTGATGCCCTAACCTACACAGCATACAGCCAATGGTGCCCTTGTATATTCCAACCATGGATTCTTTTACCCTGGATATAATTTAGATTTTGAAGAGTGGTTATATTCAATTATTTTGTGCAATTGTTTCCTAAGTGTTACATATTCCCTATCAGTGAATTGTTTCGCAAATGTATTGTGACCAAATGTCACAGGGTTTACTGTAATATTGTTTTACAATTAAAAAAAATTAGACAAGATGTGTACAACGTTTTGTTTTTGCGGTAAATAGTAAATGTTACTGCCCGAGAGAGTGCAATCTTGAGGTAAAAACAGCATTTTTTTTTTTTAAATACCTTATTCATGATAATTATTATAAAGGGACAAAGTCTGTAGTTTGCCAATGAATACCCTGAAGACCAGCAAAGGCCAAAAATAAATAGCAGTTACTGTGTGAATCTCTAATATGTAACCAGTGTCAGCTGGAATATGTGACAACGAAGGTGTGTATGATGCTGAAAGCAACTAGTTGTTTTATTCATGTCTCTGCTTGTATCACTTTGTAGTTCTTCACTTAATTACTAAAAAACCCTTCACACAATTTTACGCCCAACCTGTGTGGATCTTTCCAGTATGTAGCAGCTTTTGAATATGTACTTGACTGGTACATTTAGAGGCTGCTGTGTGGTGTATAATATTGTTCATTATTATTACGGTTAGTTATTCTGTTTAATTAATTGTATCATCTTTATGAAAGTGTGTGTGTGTGTGTGTGTGTGTGTGTGTGTGTGTGTGTGTGTGTGTGTGTGTGTGTGTGTGTGTGTGTGTGTGTGTGTGTGTGTGTGTGTGTGTGTGTGTGTGTGTGTGTGTGTGGTGACAGGTGTTTCCACTCTAGATTTAGTTCAGATAGTTATATAGTTTGCTGTTATGAAAGGATGGATTAAAAATTACGCACATAGAATGGAAAGCTGTACTAAGATCAATACAGTCATTAGCACTGTTGAATACCTTGCGCGCGAAAATCAGGTCTGGTGACGTAAAGGGGGCGGGTTAACTTGTAACAAACGACTGTGCCCACAGACTACCATAAAAACGGAAGTGAGACATTTTGCCGTCAAAATAAAAGTATATTGATGGGTATAACTCCTTTCACTCCTTTTGAGCAACTATTTGATTTATCAAGACGTAAAGTCTAACTTCAAAAGAATGTCCCAAATAAAGGGATAAGCAACAAAATGTAAGTTTGTAAATGATTGCATCATTTCAAAGCAAATCAGACAACAAAAAGATCAAACATTATACAGCCAGGCAGGGGCGGATCTAGAAAAATATTTATGGGGTGGCAAGATGGGGGCAGGAATTTTTGAGGGCTGGCAACATATGGCAGATGTATATATACTGAATTTAATGATGAGAAATAGTATGTACACACTACAAAAGGGCACAGGCTGCCATTTACAAACTCATACAGACAAACTTAATCTCATGCAATCAATGTCTTGCATTTGAAGTGACCATACAATGTGATCTCACTTAATAGGAGATAGAAGTAGGATAGAAGTAAGGGGCATTATCACAGGAAAGGCATTAAGGTAAGACGCAGATGTGTGAAAGGGGAAGCAAACCGTTTTTGACTGACTGCAGTCGGACATTGGAGATTCGAGCTCGTAAATGGTCAAATTGGCCATAACTTTTAATTTGTTGCTGCCAACTGGGGTGGCAGCAGGGGTGGCAAGGCTTTCTTTTAGGGTGGCATTTGCCACCCTATGCCACCCCGGTAGATCCACCCCTGCAGCCAGGGAATATTAAGGGGAAATACTATTATAAAAGCAATATAAAATACTTTAAGCAAGAATGTATTACTTAAGAGTGCATTTAAGGCAATATTAGCGTTGTGGAGTTATGTCTGGCAATGCAAGACTAAGGCAATAATAACACAAACGTGTTAAATAAAATGTGTGGAAAAGAGTATCTCTGCACTTCGCAGCTCCCAAATACCTAGGCCACCATCTAATACTGCTCATCCAACTTCTGCCACATTTCACTATGCATAGCTTGTAACAAGTACCACATTTTGTCATAGACCGTATTGCACTGAAATACTGTGAAAATTATATGTTGGGAAAAAAAGAAAAACAACTAGGTGTAATTAAATTCGGTCTCATGTTAAATTAAATTATTTTTTAGCTGTATTAATTGTGAAACATTTGACATGTTCCAGTAAGGACTTTATTTTGAAACATCTATCCGGAAGTCCTATGTTTTTACTTTTGCTCATTTCGATTTAGCACATACTCAGGATCCCAAACAGCTAGTCAGCTAGCCGAAGGAGACTAGTATTTCTCCTTCTCACAAAATTGAGTCGACGATATGCTGTTTTTCAGATTATTAATGCAAATATACTACTCTCGTGTTCTCAGTAAGACTTTGGGATTGACTCCTTGCCTTCCAAACGCCGTGTTGTGAAGAAACACAAGCGGTATAAAAGAGCTAAACATACCGGCTGTGCCAGCAAATTGTAGCTGGCTAACAGTAGCTAACTAGCTTCGCGAGTAGCTACAGCAAGTAAGGCGGCTGGCTAGGCAACCATTACTGTAGAAGCGGCTTCAGACCGGCGGCTTTCGAGCTACCTGTGTCTGTCAGCTGCCATAATAGGTAAGATGGCTTAAGTTTTCTACGTACTGTTTCTTTATTATAGAGTGGCTCAGACGTTTGACCTCATTTTTGGCTAGCAACGGTTAAACTTGTAATGCGCATTGTCAACGTTAAACTATAACAAGGCAGCTAACGTTAGTTCTGCCCATCTTTTAAAGTTAGCACGTTAGCTAGCTGATATCTGAAACGTTAACTACTCTGTACTTTTATGTTAGAGTACCGTAATACTATTAATATTGTGCCTTTCTCATACCAATTTTACAATATAATGCACTGCTTTAGCAGTACAAAACTATATTTAAAATGTAATCCGAAAAAGAGCTTTTAATAGTAAATATGGCTGACATTTTACTCCCTAAATAAGGACATGATCTGTTGGTATTCTTAAAGCTGATTGGCTCTGGGGTGGATCAGTCAAACCTTCCTGAAAGCTGATTGGATGTGCCCGTTGTGTTGTGGCTAGCCTTGATAGTAGTTGCCAACAGTTTATGAAATAAAGTCGAGAATAATCTGCAGATCATTTTTCTTAACTGGCCGTGTGTCTATTGACAGTAAATAGTGACCCTTAGCTTGACCGTTGGCCAGCTGTCAATACATTGATCTGTGCATTTAGCTATTTGGGTTGAGCGAGTCTTGTGAGTTGAGGTCTGTGAAGGAATGTTTACACTACAGCTGATAATGAACATAGCCCAGCCTAATAACACTTTGCAGTAAAATGCAACACAAGACCAATGCTTTGAATGGCTCAATATCTCAAAAAGTTCAAAGCCTGGTATTTAGGACTTAGTTTATGGCTTTAGATTTTGCTTATTAAAGATCACAAGGGGAAAATAAGATGTTAAGAAAACAAGCTAGATAAGAATAAGAGATTACTACACAATCAAGATAACAAAAGCAAACAACAACAGCAAAATATTAGCAAGGGCAATGTCATGTATGAATCATTACAGAGCGCTATCCTCAAAGGGTGATATAATGGCATAACGTTTTCATATACTACTGTAGCACCTTCAAATGCTTATTCTTGTACAAAATACCTTTTTGTATATTTATTATTATTTACAATTGACAACAACACTGTTTTCTCATACTCATTTCCTTTTAAACCAACAGGAGGTAAAGTGTGATTGGTGGCCTATGAGGAAGCCACGTCGAAAAGGCCAGGTGGCCGCAGGAGGTGGAGCTGATGTCAAGAAGTCCAATGGGGCAGTTGGCAGGCGTGGGGGTGCCCGCCAGCGATCGCCATCCCCTTACAGCCTCAAAGCATCTCCAAGCAGAGAAACACTGTCTTACTCCCAGGCCCAGAAGGTGGTAGAGGTGGAACTGGATGGTAGGCTTCACCGCATCTCTATTCTGGAGCCCTTGGAGGTCATTACTGAAGATGAGATGATGGCTCAGGACATTAGTGAGTGTAACAGTAACAAGGAGAACAGTGAGCAGTCATCATCTCCCACCAGCAGTGCCCAAACAGTCCGCAAACCTGTCTCACTCAGAGGCCGCAGGAAAGACTCCAAATGTCCTCCTGTCAAGTCGCCACGACCTTCCAAGAACCACTGCCCCAATTCTCATCTCCAAACACCTGAAAAGTTGAACACATCACACCATCAGCACATGACCCTCCCTGAACCTAAGTTTCATGTGCTAGAAACCTTCACGCCGGTCGAGGCACCTCCTCTGCCTACAGCATATTACCGTTACATTGAACGCTTAGCCGAGGAGGAGGAAGCTGAGGCAGAATATGACTTGGACGAAGAGGACACTGCTTGGCTGGAGATGGTCAATGCTGGCCGGACGTCAGAGGGTATTTCAGCTGTCACACCAGACACCTTTGAGCTGCTGGTTGACCGGCTGGAGGAGGAGGCATACCGGGAAGCCCGCAGCCGGACGCCCTCTCAAGGTGCTATTGACGACGATGCCTTCTGCTGCGTGTGCCTGGATGATGAGTGCCTTAACAGCAATGTCATCCTCTTCTGTGACTCCTGCAACCTGGCTGTTCACCAGGAGTGTTACGGTGTGCCCTACATCCCCGAGGGCCAGTGGCTGTGCCGCTGCTGCCTCCAGTCCGCTCAGAAACCTGTTGACTGTGTTCTATGTCCGAACCGTGGCGGCGCCTTCAAGCAAACGAGTGACGGCCGCTGGGCGCATGTGGTGTGTGCCATCTGGATCCCTGAAGTCTGCTTTGCCAACACAGTATTTCTGGAACCAGTGGAAGGTGTCAATAACATCCCCCCAGCTCGCTGGAAACTGACCTGCTACCTGTGCAAGCAGAAGGGCCGTGGTGCATCAATTCAGTGCCACAAGGCCAACTGTTACACTGCGTTTCACGTCACATGTGCTCAGCGTGCTGGCTTGTTTATGAAGATTGATCCTGTGCGAGAGACAAATGTTAACGGGACCACGTTCTCTGTTAAGAAGACGGCATTCTGTGAGGCCCATTCGCCACCAGGACAGGAGGCCGTCTCAGATGAGGAGAGTGAAGGAAGAGTGGTAGGCAGCAGAGGTAGGGCTAGTAGGGGACGGAGTGCATACACAGAGGGCCCTAAAACACCGAAAAAAGGCAGGAAGTCTGAAGATGATGCCAAGATGGATAAAAAGAAAGGAAAGAAGAGCACAGAGTCAACAGCACAAAACACTGCTTCACCACAAGTGACCGTGCCACAGATACCCACAAGCAGGTTCGATTTTATTTTATTTTGAATACAATAAAATGTTGTGCGTCTGTTGTTCAACATAAATTAACAAATTTTTGGATTTGCTACTAGCCAGTTTAAATAAGTGTACAATTTTAAGAATTTCTAAAAGTAACTGTGTGCACATCCCACCTTCTGGCAGGTGCAGGACAAATGAAAATACTCCCATATTTAATAATATATTATTTATTATAATATATTATTTTCGTTACAATTACAAGAAACCATTTTTGAGTAGAGATGCCTGAACTGATGTCAGTCATGTTGATAGTAAGACCGACCTGCATCTATCTCTGTCTCTCAGGCTGAATATCATCTGTAAAGGAATCCTCTTTCAGAGGAAAAACCAATTCATACATAGGCTGCATAACTACTGGTTACTGAAGCGTCAGTCGAGGAACGGTGTGCCGCTGGTCCGGCATCTGCACTCTAACTTCCAATCCCAAAGGAATACTGAAGAGCTCAGGGTAAGGACCAGTTCTATAGCCTTAGTACTTTGTAACTATTTTTGTACTCTAATGTAGGCCTGGGCGATATGGGCACAAAAAATCTGATTAAATCTATTTTTTTTTCTCCCCCCTACTTAAAATCAATCTGCAGATGACAAAGAAATTGTTCAAAACAAGTTTTAACTTTATTTTGTTTTGGCTCGCACACACACTGGGCACGTATACCATTATGATTATTCATGCCAATTTTGGGGAAATATAACAACAAAACGGATGCGCGAGATGAAGCTGTTTTCACACATACAGGTAATTCACTTCAAATCATTTTGACTTTAGTCGCGCAACCTTGCACCTATTTTCATCTGTTGCTGAGTAACGTACATTAACATCCAATGGTCTCATTAATGTAGCATACCTTTAGCAAGCTCCTTCGTATTAACTAGCGGTAAAAAAAAAACGTTGAAGACCAGCTCCGTGCTACAGAGCAGTGATTGCTAGTTGTTTAAGCTGCTACAGACCTCCGTCACAGCTCGGTCGTATCAGCGGCATTTAGTAGATGTGTTGAGCCGCAACGGAGTTCCTCAACACCGGCTCCGGTGCTCCGCATGGTGCTCTGTCAGGTCAGGCTTTAGTTGGTGGTTCAGTTATCTGAGAATAGGTGACTGTCAGCCGGGGACAGAGCACCGCGAGCTGCTGGTCATTTCGGCGGAGATTACGGTTAAGTAACTAATGAAGCGACTGGTTAAGAAAAGAACTAATGTTAGTCCCTGTCGCTACCATGTTGTTTGTGTATCTCTATGGCAAACGCGCGGGGGGAGGGCTGAACCTGTTTGGAACTACGGGAGCCCAGAGGGGAGCATTGGCGGATGTTAAGGAGAAAAGCGATTTTCATTTAAACAAATCAACGTTAACTAAACATTCGAATTAATCGATAAAATCGATTTATCGCCCAGCCCTACTCTGATGATAAAAAATGTGTGATGGTATTCAATTTCTTTTTTTTTTTTTTTGCCATTGTCCTAACCAACAATTCCTAAACTTAATTGATTGCCTTTGAATACATCTCTGATACAGTGTTTATACAATAAAGCAAAAAATTATGTCTTGCACTTTGTAGCCTGAGGTGGATGAGAAGGTTTCTGCTGCAAGAGAAGCACTGAGATATTGGCAAAAGCTGCGGCATGATCTTGAAAAAGCCAGGCTGTTGGTGGAGCTCATCCGCAAGAGGGAGAAACTTAAACGAGAACAGGTAACATGCATGGATTAATGTCACAGGCATTTTATTTTCAGGCTTGTTAATTCATCCTTTACCCTTTTGAAAGCATGAAGTTTAATTTACACAATACAGAATTTTGAAGCTGAACTACTGAAGATCTAAAGTACGTAAATTACAGGTATTTCAAATTCATTTAAAGGTGTTTACCAATGTAGTCTGAAGTTCTGAGGTGTTTGGATGGTCACATTTTTATTTGCCTGTCTTATAGAGTAGTAGAGACATTGCCATCTCTTTTTCACATGATAGTATCCCCTAACCACAACTGAGTGGCAAAACAAACAGGTGGCTGCAATAAATGGGCTGAGCTATGTGATAGAGAGAAAAATAAACAAATACCTTTTTAACCTCTTAGCATTCCTCCTCCTCTTTTTTTAGAGGGGTGGGGGACAGGATGTTCAGGGGTAGATAAAAGGTCAACAGTTGATTACATAGAAGTGATGTGAGGCCGGGAACCTAAATAATAATTAAAATACATTTTGAGTGTGTATAAGTGCTTAGAACATTATGATGGAAGTAAATGAGCCATTATCATGTATCATAAATTGTTGCAGCAATTTTTGGCTTGATATGATTTGCTGTACAGGTTTGACGCTAACCATTTTTGACCACTTGAGAAATTAAAAAATGTCCCTCCAAAATACCAAATTTAGACAACAAGACCTCGTCCAACACCATAAAAATGCTGTGATTCATTATCAAAAATATTTGACATTTGGAGATTTTTGTAAGAATTGCATTTTTCAGCAGTTGGATGCCGCACTTATGTTTTAGAAACTGCTTAGAAACCCAGTTTACTATCAGTCTACCTAAAGCCATACATCTCTGAATGCCCTAGGTCTGTTGTTTGTGTTTGTAAAGTTCTATAAGGCTGTGGTTATCCTCAAGGTCACAACACATCATTTATAGAGTGAGATTGCTTTGAAAATAACCAAATGCCAGTTTTTCCCTCACCAAAATGAAGCCTAACTTTGGAGTGTATTTTTAGCCCCCTTCCGGACAAGCTAGCATGTCATATATTTCTTTGATTGTTTTATATGATACCAATATTTTTACTCTAGCTTTAAAACCGAGACCGCTACAGCCTTCGAAAGACAGTATTTCGGACGGGCCATCGGATTGTTAAGAGGTTAAAAGAGAAAGCCATCAATTATACATATGATGTAATGGACTGCCAATGGTGTGTGGATATTGAAATCTGACCAGATAAGTGCTTCATGTGATATTTTGTAGACATTCTCCTTTGAGAAATTTGCTTGCTTCTCTTGTCTTTAGCCTTTGGGCAGTTTGTAGAACCTTTATGGCTGCACCTTCCACATATGGTGACATCACATGCATATCATCTGACAACTGCAGGTCAAAGTTCACCAGGAAGCTCTGGAGATGCAGTTGACCCCTATGTTGATGCTGCTCCGCTCCACTCTGGACCAACTACAGGAGAAGGACACAGCCCAGATCTTTGCACAACCAGTCAATATCAAGGAGGTCAGACATTTCACTGTTAGAACACAAGTTGCCAAAGACCAGATGTATGCAAACAGGTTATATAGAGTTGTGAAGTGGGAGGGCCCTGTATTTTTTCCCCATTATGTATTCTCATTTCAAATATTTCTTAAAATTAAATTGCTCAGTGTTACTTAACAGAGAAACCCGGGCCTCTCCCAGATAATGTAAAAACCCTATAGGTTTATAATCTTATGACTAGGGTTGGGGACCGTTTATGTTTTTTGGTAATTTCCCTCTGTAATAACAATAAATGAATTTCAGTAGTAAAAATAATCCCAAACCTATTTATCCTATTTACTTAGAATATTTTGTTATTTATTTGTTGTATTATATGTTTCTTATAGGGATGGGTGATATAGACGATATGCAATATAAACGATACAAAATTGGCCTACGATAGAGATTTTAATTATATTGCACTATCGCGATAATTCATGTTGATGACGCAATCTACCCGCGAAGTTTAGAGCCACGAGCTGCAACGCGTCATCTTGAGTAAACATGACTAAAAGCGAAACAAGGAGCTGGTGAAAAAGACCGGTGCAACATCCATTATTTGGTCTTGGTTTGGATTTAAGCCACTACAACGGAGCTGTGGTCGAGCCATAGCCTACCATGGAGCCTTTCACCAGCCTGACCATTCACTATATAACGGACGATTGGAATCTTGGCAGCCGGTGTTTGCAGACGTTGTACTTCCCCGCTGAACATACAACCGTGTGTGTGTGTGCGCGTGTGTGCAGCGGCGGAGTGGGACCAACAAATGTACCGGTTCGTTTACGGCCCTGCCGTACGGGTTGAGCAGAGGCTGCACCGTTTGACCAGCAGGCAGCCGCGCCAGGCCGCCTGATGGTGTTGCTAACAACTTGCAATGTATAACTATAATCAGACGTGTGTGTGTGTGTGTGTGTGTGTGTGTGTGTGTGTGTGTGTGTGTGTGTGTGTGTGTGTGTGTGTGTGTGTGTTGTGTTGTGTGTGTGTGTGTGTGTGTGTGTGTGTGTGTGTGTGTGTGTGTGTGTGTGTGTGTGTGTGTGTGTGTGGCTGCAGGTAAGAAACTTTGTTTGAAATATGTTTTTATTTAAAGTATTTGTGCATCTTTGCCTAATACTGAAAGTATTTCCAGTACGGTGTCTGTTCCTTAACTAAACAGACACCAGTTTTTCCTGTTCTCTGCATCTTGGGTGGCATTTAAGAACCAAGGACTTAAACTTACTAAGTGTAGTGCCTTTAAGAATGGTTTGCACTAAAGAGAAGACACCCAATACTTTAAGCTTTTTCTTTGTCAAAGTCTCTGCAACTAGTGTACTTGAATTTTATTCATCTGCAACATTATGTTGTATAATTACAGTTTTGAACAATAAATGTTCTCAAAACTACATACTACGTTTCTTTCTCTTTAAAAAAAAAAAATATATATATATTTAGCCGTTTGGTTTTCCTTAGGGTCTATGTAACCTGGTCTGAAATGGTTCTATTATAATTTATATATCGTTATCGCAAGAGGCTGCAATGTATATCGCAATATGGATTTTAGGCCATATCGCCCATCCCTAGTTTCTTACTATGTTTCTTGCCGAAGTGCACCTTGGGAGGCGTAGTTGGCCTGCCCCTAAAGTTTCAATGTACACAGCATACCTGCAAACTAGTTGTTTTTTGGTGAAAATCACCGTTTGAAATGGGAAAATGTCATCCACATGAATCTGGTAGATCTGAAGAGTTTTTATTTTGGGGGCGTCCAAGACCCGGTGCTAATACGGCACCGTTATCTACTGGACCAAATAGCAACGCAGATTTCGGTGCCTTATTTAGGTGCCACTTAAATGACTGCGCTTCTCTCTGATGCTCCGAAAACAGATGTTAGAGGGAACGGAAACATCGCCGCACGGGACACGATATTTTTTTTCCCCCACTAGGGCCACGCCAAGACCCGCCCTTCAATAGCATTCACACACTACTATTGGCCAGGCGTCCATGCTTACATGTACAGGTCCTATCTCCTGACCAATCGCTGCGTTTTAACCCAAACCTAACCTTAACCACTCGAGGTCAAATGCCTAACCCCAACCAAACGAGCTGCTTCGTAGGGCGGGTCTTGGTGTGGCCATAGTGGGATTCGTAATTTTGCGCACGGGACGCTAGTTAACAACTACACCTGGCAGCAGGTAATGTTAGTCTACCGTTAGCAAGCAGCTGGAGTAAACACCGTTAAAATGCCGACAGCTAAACAGGGTAAAAATGTGTCTGTATTTCACTGTAGAGGATTGTAACACCAGACTGTAGCTGCCGTTGTCTGAAAAACACAGACTCAGCCCCGCCTCGCCAGCCTCATGGTGCATTCAAAGTAATGGTAAAATACCCTTTTTCCATCCAGTGGTGGCTCTTGTCATTTAACAGTAATTTACTGGTGAAATAAGTTATTGTTATTTCAGCCCTTCTGAGTTTGCAGGTATGACACAGGCTTATAACTTCGAAGAACCACATATTTTCTAATGGTTCTTAATCTTTTGTATTTAATTGGGAAAGGTTAATGTCCAGCAAAGCTCTTAGTGCTCGAATTGTGAAGCACGTAACATTGTCTTTGGAATAAATGAATGGGGCTTTTACTTCCAGAACCAGTCCAACCAAAATAGCACCTCTTATATTTCACTTTTTCACCTTTTGCACTTCCACTAATTTGTATTCATCTGCTAATTAGTGCTGAGTGGTATAACAAAAAATTGTAACAGTATTTTTTAAGATTCTGGAGGTTTCACGCTATATCACGGTATTTTCTTTCTTTTGCTTGAGTGGGCCTTTATATAGGTTTATAATGGCTTATTCTACTGTCAGGGATACATAGAATATCACAAAAACTTTTTAATGTCATCATGTTTACTAAAAGCTTTGATTACTAAAGGGTTTGCTTGGCTCCACAACATTATACAATAAGGTTATATGAAGGAAAATGCATGAAACCGTTACAGATTCAAAACTATTTATATTGTGCAAACTGCAAAGTAGTAAAATAAACTTAAATCAAATGAATACACATACAAACTACTTTAACATTGTTTCCCTTTCAAAACAAAATAGTTGTAAGATAGTTGTATAAACACTACCTTGGCCACAGGTAAATTAGGTTGTAGAAAAGTGGGCGACTGAACGTAGCTCTGCTGTCAGCCTCCTTCGGTGTTTGAATAATGTTAGCATGTTGGCGGATGTATTTCAGCGAGGCAAGATATCTTAAATCCAGTGTTTTAATCATTGCTCTGAACCCATCTTTTTCCCATCTTTCTCAATGGTCTGTAGCGGGACCGTAGGTGGATTGTTATTGCGTTCATAATGTTGCGCCGCTGCATGCTTGAAATGACATGTCTTTAACGTTAGCACGGCCGAGTAACATTAGCGCAACCAAATAATGTTAGTGACGGGCAACAACAGTGGCTAAATTATGTCCGATTATGTTCCTCTCTTGAGCATACGTTGTTCTGGTGTATCTCCAGTCTTTCTTCATCTTCTAACTTTCTTCTCTGTTCTTGAATGTGCAGTAGCATATTTATTGTTGTGTTATAAAGTTACTACCATGAGTGAGAAGGGTATGCAGTTAACTGGGCTCCCGTTCTCAATTCACTTGCAGATTACTTCGGCCGTAGCGCTCCCTGCGGCAATGCACCGGTATTAGAGTATATGAAAAATTCATATCATACGGGAAATTAATACCAGTATACTGTATAAACTGGTATACCGCCCAGCACTACTGCAAATATGTGTCCACTTTCTGTCCCATTAACTTTTGGAGTAATGTCTTGTTCTCAGGTCCCAGACTACCTGGAGTTCATCAGCCAGCCCATGGACTTCTCCACTATGCGCTCTAAGCTAGAGAATCATGCCTACCGCTCAGTGACCGACCTGGAGACGGACTTCAACCTGATGGTGTCCAACTGCCTCCTCTACAACAGCAAGGACACAGTCTTCCACCGAGTAGCGCTGCGTCTTAGAGACTTAGGAGGAGCCATACTGCGCCATGCCCAACGCCAAGCCACCAACACTGGCCTGGACCTGAACACTGGCATGCACCTCTCAGATTCACTGCAGAAACGAGACTTTTACAGCTGCACCTGGGAGGATGGTGAGTCACAGAGTGGTTCTTGACACGGGATGTGAACACACACACACACACACACACCTTTCGTATGTATCCCTCTCATATGATTTAATAGTAAATGCAGGATCTATGATCCAGTACAATTAAGAAACATTTATTTTACGATAGGTTTGGTCTGTTTAACAAAGAAACATTAATTACACAATAACACCTTAGATGAGTAATACAGAGCAATAATTTGTTGAAAATAGTCCTCAATTATTTGTCTCAAATGTATATTTACCATGTCATGTGTCAAGTTAGTTGTCTGTTCCTATGGGTAACATGAATGTCAGCGCCAATGCTTCCTTCTTAAATGATGATGATAACAAATTGGTGTAGGCACCAACAAATGGCAGTGTTCCATGTCCTATTTTGCATATTGCTCTTATGTCGAGATGTCAGGCTGTTGTGTCTATATAGTGGAGACTGACATCTTCTGGGAAGTCTTAGGTTTGAATGAGGCAACTTGGCAGGAGAGGGCTGGGTCATATATTTTTTACCTGTAATCATTTTAACAATTGGTTTTGGAACTGTGTTTTTGTATCAGTTTAGTTGTTTCCCTGACTATCCATTGACTGATGTGTTCATAGTTAACCCTCTGGGGCCTAAACCATTAATTCCAATCTTAATTGCCTGGTTTCCTTGTGTTATGGCTGTATAACCTCAACCCGGTAATGCTCAATCAATTTATATTAGGGCTGTCAAACGATATATTTTTTTTAACGCGATTAATCACTGAATTTCTATAGTTAATCGCGATTAATCGCATGTTTTATCACATGATTAAAATTATATTATTTTGCATTTGAGAACAGTTTTTAAGTACATATTAACAATGGAAAGCAATTCTTACCAGTGTATATTGATTGGGAATCAAATGAATGCAAAGAAAGTGACTTTATGAACTTGATTTTAAGATTTGTATTTGTTTATTATGTATTTATTTACTGTAAACAAAAGAAAAATGTTTCAATCTAGTCACACATTTGAAACTAGGGTCAATATTAGGGTTGGGTATTGTTTGGTTTGGATACCGGTACTTTTAAAACGGTACCGGTGCCTTAACAGTGCCTGAACTGATACTTTTTAAGAAAGTAAAAAATAAAAAATAAAGGTTACTAAACAACAGTTGGCGACATTAAAGAACGGCTTGTTTATTGCTAAGGCCATATGGTCAAAATTAAATGATTTAATAATAATGTAATAACTATAACAATAACTTATTTCACTAGTAAATAGCTGTTGAACGACAAAAACAACCACCAGATGGGAAAAGGGCATTTAACAATAACTTTGAATGCACCACGAGGCTGTAGGTTACCAGTTTCATTGAACGCACAGTCTGTGTTTTTCCGGCAGCTGCAGATTGTTACATCCCACACTGTCTATTAGGGGTGGGCGATATGGACAAAAAAATAATATCTCGATATTTTTTCAGATTTTGACGATAACGATAATTAGACGATATCCTTTAAAAATGTGTTTTTAAAAGTCTGAGTTACTTAATCACTGATGATGATAATGGGCACAATGTTGAATGAAAACAGTTCTTATTATTTTCTTTAAAATAATTCTTTAAATTTAAGTATTCAAGTAAAAACAATTCAAAGACAAAATACTAATACTATACTAATTAAACTAGTATAGGAACATTGAACTCTGAGTACACATTCAGTTGTTCACCTCTGCTGTAATGTAAATTGTGCAGCATACAAGCAAGATGAAATCATAACAATAAACAAAGGGCTCGGTTCTGTAACATTGCACACAACCATGTCCTTATTGGAAGCTGTCCTGGAGATGAGACAGGGCAGTGTCAGGCCAGGTTCTGATAGTCCTTCTACTTGGCTGTATAGTCCTGATGACCGGGATTTATGCTGGGATCAGGATTAGTTTATGTGATCTGACTGGCCCAGGTGAGGGAGAGGAGCAGTTCTGTGTGCTTTCTTGATGTTAGAGTATACGTGGTCTAGTGTGTTCTTCCCTCTAGTAGCACAATCTACATGCTGGAAAAAAGCTGGGGAGTACAGACTTTAAGGACGCCTTGTAAAAGCCCCCTCCAGGTGATCGCGCTGCAGTTTGTTCACTATGGTTAACAGTGAGCCAAACTTGTGCTAACATTAACATCAGGGGCTTTACACCGTTTAGCTCCATACACTTTTATCCAAAATGTTAGTTGTACCATCTCCAATGCATTTGCTGTCTGCTATTAGACATCTACAGGCCATATCGCACTCGTGTACACCTCTGCAAAAGAGAATCTATGCATTATTTATTACATTTACACTATTATATTATTATTTTGGCTTGCTCGTTTGTTCTACGTGCTTATTAGCTAATCAGTATTAAAGTCATGTTTTGTTGTACCTTCATGGAAAAAGCACGCTAGCTTCACTCTTAGCCTAACTCTTTCCTGTTGTGTCCAGTTGACAGCATTCTGGATCCAGACAACCGGCTTCATATGACAGTGGAGGAACAGCTGAAGGAGCTGTTAGAAAAGCTGGACTTTGTCACCTCAATGAGATGCAGTGGCGCCCGAACTCGACGCATCCGCCTACTTCGTCGCGAGATAAACAACATCCGCTACAGGCAGGGCCAACACCCCCGCCACAGCCTTCACAATGGACATTTGAAGGAAGACGATGAGGACGAAGATGACGAGGAAAATGATGACAAAGACGCCAAGCCAGATACCAGCCTTTTGTCTTTGGACAAAGGTGGGTGATGAAAAGCACTGACCCTTCAACAGTATGAAATTGCCAATGCATGAACCTTTAAAAGCCTCTTTTTTTTTTTTTTTTTCTTCAATGAGACCAGTTGTGAACATGAGCTAACGGAACATTGTCCTCAGGTAATTGAGCCAGGGTCCCCCCCACGCACCAACCCCAACCACCCCACTGTCTCCAGTCTAGTAAGTAGGGGCCAACAGAGTCTCGTTAGCCATGGCTGCCTCACAACTACTCTCTCCCAGTGCACTCTATGTCTGCACCTCTTTTATACATCACTCTCATGGACTCACCACTCTCCATTGGCCACGTACATCATGCCATGTCATCCCACTTCTGACTACAGGCTAGTCCAGTCAAACAGTCTCTTGCTACTGTAGAGGAGTACAGTAGAACACCTGTGATTTATCAGTTGAGTCATAAAATACTGCCATGTTACCATGTTGCTGGTGTACGGTTGTGAGAGCAAAGTTATTTATTCACTCGTCTTGATAAGGTTCTCCATATCTACAGAATATCTCAACTCCCTTTAGACTGTGGTTAGACTGTTAGAATGAAATGTAAACCATTATTAAGTGACACCATTTTCCAGTATGAACACTACACCACCACATCACACTACATACTAAATGGACATTCATTTGAAATAAACACTGAGTGAAATTGAATTAAATTTTTCTCCTCTTATCTTCCAGAAGACCTCAAATCCACTTCGCCCCCGACACTGGAACCTACAGGGCCGGCTCCTCCTCCACGACTTGGGGGCGCACCTCTGGAGCCTCCCACCCTGCGACCAATCACAGGGGAGCCTCAGTCCGCCAGCTGGCCCTGCAAACGCCTAAAGATGGACGGTGACCTCTCAGACAGCACCACAGAGAATATGAATTGCACTAAAGCACAGGAGCGGCTTGCGCCTCCCATTTTGCACAGTGAAGGACAGGCGGTGGCCAACGGCTTACCAGAGCTCAGCACCCCCCCACGGCACACCACTGGGGGAGTTGGACGACGAACCTCTGTATTGTTCAAAAAGGCAAAAAATGGAGCCAAGTTGTTCAGAGAGAGAGACAATCCTTTGCTGAACGGAAAAGGGCAGCAGGACAACAATACAAGCAACGCCCTAACAGCACCCAACTCCACAGCCAGTACCCCATCCACCACACCTTTGTCCACTCCATCCAAGACCCCACAGAAAAGCCCCGGACCCCCCATCCTCAATGAACAATGGACCCCCAGTCGAGACATGTGCTCAGATAGTGAACTGGAGAAGACACCAAACCATACACTGGAAAGTGGTGAGAAGCTTTTCTTAGTACTGACAATAGTTTAAGATCCTCAACTCAGGGCGGTGTTTTAGACCCGACTACTCTTGGCACTGAAGACAAGCATTAGGATATGATCACATAGGATTCTTGTTAAATGTGCTGACTTTACATTTGTTATTGGCTACCAGTTAACATGTCAGACAGCAAATACATGTGAAGGGATGTATGGCTTGTTATGAGTGCAGTTGCAGCTGTTACATTTGAAGTAATGTTAAATTTAGCTACATTCTTGCTTTCAGAACAGACTTGTCATCCCTTATCTTCAAGAGTTAAGAGCAGTCTTCAACTTATCTTTATCCATTTTATTATCTGTTTATCACATCAGGTTACCATCCTCTTGTTCTTTCTCTTTTATGGTGAGGAAACTGATCCACATGCTACCAAATCTACAAAACAAACAACTGCCCAATTCCCTCTACCCTTACACCACCCCTCCATCCCCCATTATCTGTGATTATTGCTGTTTTGCACTGATTGTCGTTCTAGCTCTCTGGTGTTTTAATTGCGACCGAGATGAGACTAAAGATATCTATGCTTAGATTTGTCCTTTTCTATTTAGTTTTCCCCTGGTTTTCTAAGATTGTTCTGAGATTCCTCTCATTTGCTTTCAGGGCTGACCAATGGCTTCAACAAGCACAAAGACGGCGGATCAGACTCTGAGTACAGCCCTTGTCCAGTCCTGCACAAAGAAATGTAAGACATGGTCTATCTGTTGTAAGCAGTTCTTTGGTTATTGTAATGATTGACAATACATTGACGATACAATGTGCTGTCTTACAGCAGCTCACCACCTAAGCGAAGCCTCGGGAAACCAGCTCTTTCCAAAGTTCCCTTTCTGGAGATAGTCAACGGAGACTCAGATTACACTGGTATGTCTTTATTTAAATTTTTTTCAACTTCACCTGACATTTATATAGCTTTTTTTCTGCTGTGCATTATTGCATGGCGTTCTTTTTCCCTCTCCCCCGCTCACAAATGTGCCCTAAGCATAGGACATTTTGTGTTACAAATATAACACTTTAACCTCATTGGGAATATGCATGCCTGAGTGTCCTGTTAATTTTGTATCAATAAAATGATTTCACCGTCTGCTGCTGTTTTGCAGGCATCAGCAGCCAAATGTCTGAGGATGGGACGGAGCTGGAGCCTCTAGATCTGGTGTGGGCCAAGTGTCGGGGATATCCCTCCTATCCTGCGCTGGTAATCCTTTGTTCTAATATTACTGAAGCACCATTTAATATGAGCTGTCAACAAATGGCAGGGTTTCCCGCAGCACTTTGCAGCTTAGGCGGCCGCCTGAGCAACACACGCTTGCTGCCTTGACTAGTTTAAAAAAATAAATAAATGTATATGAACGATATCTACCATGTGACCGCCAGTCTCCCTTCTCTGCAGAACGCATAAAAAATTAAAAAATAATGTTGGTACTACCGAGGACAGATTCACTTTAAATCAAACGGTGCCAAATTTCGGTACCCAAGAGTGCATAAGCGCGAGCATGTCTGGCGTCTCTGCATCTTGACAGAGAGCGGAGCTCTGACTGCCTCAAGGGGTTATTCCCAATTAAGAATTTCAATCTCATAGAACAGCTGTGTGAGAGCGCAGTGCTAGAAACAGACCTACGTTTCCTGTGAGATTGACTGTGCGTTTGTTCCAGATCATCGACCCAGAGATGCCTGAGGAGGGCCTGCTGCACAACGGGGTGCCCATCCCTGTCCCACCCAAAGAGGTCCTCTGTCTGGGGGAGCAGAGGCAGGAGGAGACCAACGAGAGGCTCTACCTTGTGCTCTTCTTTGACAACAAGCGAACATGGTGAGGGTCAAACAGACATGCCCAAATGTAGTGCAAGTGCTCCTCCTGCCACAGTGAGACCCTCAGCTGGGTGAATCATAACTCCTGAGCAAAGCTGCTGCTCTAAAAACGGACAACTTGTGTGTTAATTTGAAAAGAAAAAAAACATGAAGAAGAATTTTGTTTATTTTCATCATATGTATATCTTTACATTGAACACATATAGGTCCGAATGATGCAAATAGGTGTAAAGCATTGAAAGTGCTAATCATCAATCTGTGTCTTTGGTACTGTAGGCAGTGGCTCCCACGTGATAAGCTGACACCGTTGGGTGTAGAAGACACAGCGGACAAGCTGCGCATAATGGAGGGCCGCAAGTCCAGCATCCGCAAGTCCGTCCAGGTGGCGTACGACCGCGCCATGATGCACCAGAGCCGAGTCAGCCACAGCCATGGCTTTGTGACCTCCAACTACCTGTAGAGGGCAACAGTGAGCCCTGTGTGCACCCACAGACAGCCACTATGCATCTCTCTTTGGTCTTAAGGCAGCAGGTTGGTCCTACTGCTAGTTGAATTTGTATTCACACTGTGGTCTGAAGAGGTTGTTGCTCAGCACAGTGTCCTGGACTGTAGTCCTTTACCAAACCACTAAACCACTAGTGTCTGACACACTGAGCAGTGGTGTTTGCCTTTGTGTCGTCGTGGATGTGGAGCTCCAGATGTGAATGAAGTTACCTTTTGGTCCCCCGTTGGCTGTGGTCGGTAAGCGTTAAATCTCCGTTCAGGGGTGCATAGAGGCATCTGCTTACTCCACCTGGATGTGTTGAAGCTGAGTGTCTGGATCCAATTCAAAATAATTTCCCTCTATTTTGTATAATGCTACTGCCAAGGAATCAAATTGTCAGAAAAGAGATTTGACATGTTTATATGAAACACAGAAGACGTATGAATGGATCACTGCTATCTTTTATACAATAGCTTTTTACATTTTAATCTTTTACAAAGACAATTGTATATTATAAAGGCACACTTTGTGTACATATGTGTGTATTATTAAACCCAATTTAATTTAATGTTGCTGTTTTAAAATGCGTATTTCAATCAACCCATAAGGGGCAAAGCGACGTGTATAATTTTAGAGATGAAATAATTCCTGATTTGCTGCAGTGTACTTGGCTTGTCTTTGATGTAATGTGTGTGTGTGTGTGTGTGTGTGTGTGTGTGTGTGTGTGTGTGTGTGTGTGTGTGTGTGTGTGTGTGTGTGTGTGTGTGTGTGTGTGTGTGTGTGTGTGTGTGTGTGTGTGTGTGTGTGTGTGTGTGTGTGTGTGTGTGTGTGTGTGTGTGTGTGTGTGTGCGCGCATTCAGAGCATACAACACAATGAGCCACTGTTCTTTGTATTTAAATTCTCTTTTTGATACAAAGAGAAATATTTTATTTATGGAAGACCGAACTATAGAAATAAAGTTATATTGGTTAAAGTTGAGAATTAAATCTTATTTAAAACAAATGGAGTGAGTTTTTAAAAACATGCAGCCAACATTTTAACAGCTGATTTTGATGTTGATTTTACTCAAGACCAACCGCCATTATTCACTGCTGACCCCCCCAGAAGATTCTATTTATTGTCGAGAGCCCCATTTTATCAATGGAAAAATACACCTTTATAGACTTGTACTACCTGCATATTTTACCTGCTCACCAAGTATTTTGTCTGAATCAGTATTTCCACATTGTGGGAAATAAATGCTCTATTAAAAATATTTTTGGGATACTTAACTGCAGATTTGTGTATTGTCTTTTTATGACCAAAAGTGAGAAGTTCTTGTTCTAGTAATATTTGATTATATTTTAAATGCTTTACAAGCAGGAAGTCAGACCATTAGTTCAAACTCTCTTGAAGAGCTCTAGGTGTGGTGAAAGTAAAGTCCATTTAGTCCCAGAGTTTAGTCAGAAAATGATCTTTTCCAGTGATGAACTCCAGCTAAGCACACAGTTTGCACTTTAGTTTTATTTTAACAATACTCAGCATAGTGAAACGTACTGTAAGGGTACATGTTAGCTGTATACAACAGTTAAAAAAAGACCTATAAAATATCTTCAGTCCAAACTAGAGCAGTCCACAAACATTTCAGTTCCATCATCTGCTGAAATTCAATAATGACTGAATGAACTGAAGTCAACCGAGGATATGGTGGCAGATTTATGTGTAAGACCAAAGAATCCAACACAGTCCAGTCAATATCAGGTGAACGTTGCATTGTCAAGATGTTTTTGTACAATTTCTCAGCTCATACAGGAACATAGAGTCCTTCATTTCAAACATGAAACTGGCCAGAGATGACAGTGGTGGTGTTCACTATTTCCAGTGTGTCCTCTCCATCAGTGTCCATGCGGTTGTCTCGTCAGGAGGAGGTAGTTGTGACGGAGGGTCCGTAGCTCCGTCAGTCTGCCCAGCAGGCGGCCAAACCGCTGAGGTCCCCCTCGCGCAGCTCCAGCCTGGGCCCCACACACCCTGGACAGCAGGTCAAGGATCAGCTCCTGCATTTTCTCAACGCAGCCGGCAGCCTGCAGGGACGCACGGTCTGCAGGACAGGGACACAGAGCTGGCGTAACATAGAAATAGATATTTAATATTTAATGGTGACGTTTCGGTACACAGACCATCAGGACATTTTTGAAAAATAACCTGATGAAGGTTTGTGTACTGAAACTGTTATTATATATATCTGACTGCAAGTGAAGAGGACAGTGTGCAGGAGTCTTTTGTTCTGCATTGTCAAGTCGACCCATGGTCTTCTCCTACACACCTGTTGATCTACAAGTGTGCAAAAGTTCTGCTCTTTGATCAAAATCATAAAAATGTCATACTGTAGTATAGTATGCCATAGAATATGTAAAAAAAATTTGTATAGAATGTCTTTTAAAATGCAAACTAGTATTTTATGTCATGAAAAATATTTGCAAAAATTCATAGTATATGTTATTAAATGTCATAAAAACAGTATAGTATGTCATAAAAATGTATAGTATGTCTTAAAAAAAGTCAGTAAAGTTTTGCATTGTCGATCCATGGTCTTCTCCTACGCACCTCGATCTACAAGTGTGCAAAAGTTCTGCTCTTAGATAAATGATGATGTCATAAAAATGTCATAGTATAGTATGCCATAGAATATGTATCAGTATAGTATGTAATAAAAAAGTCATACTATTGTATGTCATAAAAAATCATAGCATAGTATGTCATAAAAAGTCAGTGTAGTATGTTATAAAAAAGTCACAGTATAGTATATCATAAAAAGTAATAAAGAAATTCATAGTATAGTATGTCTTAAAAAATGTTTACAAAATAATTTTAGTATAATATGTCGTAAAAAAATGTGAAAGAAAATCATAGTATAGTATGTCATAATTGAGAACCTTTGATTGAAGGGTGTAGCACGGGCCAAGGAAGAACCCATTCAATTTAAGAGTGGATCCCAATCACAGAGTATTCACAAATTTATTTTTTACTTTCGTTAACATTGCGGGATAGGGCGTTTGTGCTCATGTATTCATGATGTATTCATGTGGTGTCGGACTAATCAAAAAAATTAGTTCCCAACTGGAAAAAAATGTACACCGCATTAACATTGTGAGATAGACTTTGGTGTAAAGGGTTAGTTCGGATTCACAGACGCATTCAAGTTTCCAAACAGCTACTGGATATAAAAAAGTCAAATGTGTTACATGAGTGAAGTTGTTGTCAGTTGTCATACTATGGAGCCATTTTAAGCCTTGATGACGTTTATAGTCAGACCTTTTGAGACAGACTGAGTAAATCATTTTACTATCACAACCTGGTGAAGAGCTCCAGATAGGTTTATAATGATTATTTTCAGTTGAATTGAGCATTTGCATGTCTTGACTTGACTGCTGATTGGATTATTTCTAGGGGTTTGACGAAACACCCAGCTCACGAGACGAGACAAGATCACGACACTATTTTACAGAAAACTTGAATGAAGAAATGAAACTGGAAAAATAGTTCTTTATTCAATCGCAAGTCACAAAATGAAAACTTGAAGGTTTTGCCATGATCTCAAATGACTGGCTTCTCTCCTGTATAAATAACAGTTACACTGTTGCTTATTCCATATGTTTGGTGGAGAGAGAGTCTCTTCACTCAGAGAACCAAGGTTACAACGTAACTAAGCGTTTTCTGGCAGTAGTTGAGACCGTTGAGACCAAATGTTTTGCAGCCTACTTGAATTTGTCATTGTACAGTAGATGGAGAGAAAAACAGCTTATTTGACTATTGTTTCACATTGATTACGTTCTAAAGCACAAATAAATTACCATCAAACACTCAACAGATGATTTTTGTGAAGGCAGATGCTATTTTCTCCTCTGCATTGTTTTTAATTGCAGCACTAAACAAGGAAGTAGGCTACTCTAGTATTGATTTATGACCATTATAGGACGAAGGGAGAACATTTGTCTTTGTTTAATATCATTAAAAGTAAAGTTAGGTTTTGCTGTCTGCTTCCCGACTCATTTTAAAGGTCCCATGACATGGTGCTCTTTGGATGCTTTTATATAGACCTTAGTGGTCCCCTAATACTGTATCTGAAGTCTCTTTCCCAAAACTCATCCTTGGTGCAGAATTACAGCCACTAGAGCCAGTCCCACAATGAGCTTTCCTTAGTATGTGCCATTTCTGTGTCTGTAGCTATTAAGGGGGGGGTGGCAAGGTGGACCTCATAAGGAGAAGATTCCAGATCGGCCCATCAAGTCAAAGTCAAAGGTAGAGAGCAGGATACCCAGGGCTCGGTTTACACCTATCACCATTTCTAGCCACTGGGGGACCATAGGCAGGCTGGGGTAACACATATTAATGTTAAAAAAACTCATAAAGTGAAATCTTCATGCCATGGGACCTTTAACAGAGAAAGAGAGTGGTCTGTGCAAGACAGCGCCACAGTGAACTGCACGCTGTAGTCGCATGTGTGTCTTGGCCGAGAGAGAGAGAGAGAGAGAGAGTGGCGGTACTTTCTAACGTTCTAACAATGAGCTTTACAGATAGCTTTTTTCTTCCGCTATCGCTCTGCTAAAGTAAACTCAGAGTCAACTTTGGAGAACGGCCGGGGGATTTTCTATGCTAATTTCAAGGCTGCTGCTCTGCACTTGTGTACTGATATCGCGAGACACTTTTTTTTTCACATTTAATCTCGTCACACCTCTAATTATTTCAGACCAAACGTACAGATTCCTGGTCTGACCTGAGCAGAGAAGAGCTGTTGCAGTGAGCAGGGTGTATTCAACATCTGTCACCCGCAGCGTTGCCATGCTGTGGAAGAAGTTGAGCACTGGCCCGAGGAGATCCTCACTGCCACCTGTTTACCACCGGCAAATGGGAAATTGTTCATGTCTTATGTGAAATACCTTTTTTTTTTTTCACAGCCTGTAAGATCTGATTTTATGTTCTGAGTGAGTGTATGTCTGGATTCACCTGAGTTGACCAGCATCCTACTGTAGATGTTTTCCTTAGACTCTACATTTCTCAGCCAGTTGTGTGTTGTCATTCTGAAAATCTGCAGGGCTGATAATAGAGAAAAATAAATGATTATTTTAAAAACTAAATATCAGACTGAACTAGTATGAATCATAAAAGTGTGTGTGCTGATGTATTCACCTGGACAGCTTGCTGGGTTGTGGGAGAACTGCTGAGCTGAGATCAGGAACATGATCTCCAGCGAAGACACAGACAGGAGACAACTCTGGTCGGAAAAATCCAGGAGGTCAAAACCTGTGAACATCATTATTTGTTTTTATATACAGCATATGCTCCTTCAAGTTTCAGGATTTCCAATGAGTGAAATGTTGATTAAATTACAGAATTTGATGTTTTTTCTCCATGTGTGTGTTATCTTCACTCACTCAACACAATGGCAATCATGGGTGGCAGTACGTACATCTATAACATTTTGTACTTATTTATTTATGTCCCTTAGTCTACTTGACTCTTCATCTTGTAGTTTTTATTATCATAATCAAGCAAAAAGTGCCATTTGGAAACCAAATACAAAACTTCACAAGGGCAGAATTCCAACAAGTGTGTCCTTGGAAGTCTTTATTTAAATGTGCAGTATTGGCGATATGAGGGGGACGCTATCCCATCCCATCATGCATTCCCCTTGTTAACCTACCCCCCACCCCCCCCCTCCATCCCCTAGTAGCAGAGAGAGTGCAGGGACAGAGGGGTTGTTTAGTTGAACATGTTAGTCTAGTCTGCCTGACTCATCTGACTGAGGTTTGTGCAAGTTAGAATCTATGGCCCCGACCATGGCTCTGGAATATCCGTAGCCTAACTGTGCTGTGTGACTTTTTCTCTGAGTCCCGCCCTTCTGTCAGTTTTGTCTAGGATCTACAAATATAATATTCTCTAAACTATATAACTGTGGGGCATTAAAATGTCCAGAATTAAAAGATTTGTTCATGGGGGCAGTTCGCTAGTCCTGGGGCCTCATTTATAAAACTTTGCGTAGATTCTATTCTGAAAGATTTCGTGCGCAAAAAAGTCAGAATTTTCGTACGCAAAAACAATATTCTGATTTATAAAACCTTGCGGCGCACACCGGTACGCACTCTTCTCGTTATAAATACGGACTTGCGTTACAGTATGCGGTCATGCACGAGCCTCACGCTCCTCCCAAGGTCTTCCCATATTTGTCCTAATAAGGTCCATGTTAATCAATCAATGAATATTCCAGCCTTGAAAGGAGCCCTTGATCACCAATCACGAAACGGAAAAATGGGGGAAAAACACAATTCAGTGATTGTGAGATCGATGTGCTCCTAACAGAGGTAGAACATCCAAACTAAATCCTGTTTGGAAGCCGTAACCCGTGTGTACTGTTCATATTGTTACACAGCCTTACTACTTAACAGCTCAATTACCAATGATATACATCATTTATGGTTCATATTTGCCATTTACCCCTGTGAGATCACATTTATGATCATATGATCATTTTCGTTTTTTGTGAGAAAGGAAATTCAATTATTAAAAAAGTAAAAAATAGAAACAAGATTTTGGATCATTATTGGTGCAAAACAGGTGAAAGTGCTTGAAATGTGACAATTTGGTTACTTGTATGGTAACTGTGTGGGAATAGCAGGTGCAGAAAGACAACATTCACACACAGACATCTACAATCAGACACGACCACATAAAGACGCGCGCGCGACACACACACACACACACACACACACACACACACACACACACACACACACACACACACACACACACACCGCATTTCCCGGGGAGATGCGGTGTGTGTTTTGCGGTGGGAGAGTTTGCTCGGTGTGGGAGGGTCCCCTGCCTCTCCCCGTTGCTGGCAGCCCCTCGCCGGGCGCCGCGACCGGCTCTGGGTCGGTTTAGCAAGAACGGGATTGTTGGGTTCAGGAAAACAAAAACTGGGTTAGGTTCGGAAAACGGGCATACCATCTGAGTTCACTAAAACGCAGTCTACAAAACCTTACTGCGGTCAAGCCAGCCTCCACTTCAAAATGAGCGGTCAAACTAGCCACCCCTATATTTCGCGGTGCGCGTATACACTTGCTATTACGGTGAAACTAAAAAGAGGGAATTTTCTGACGAAGGCAATTTCCCATTCATTTATTCTGTCTGCCTGTCTGTCTATCTGCCTGCCTGTCTGTCTGTCTGTCAGAAAGAAAGAAGGAAAGAAAGATTTTAGCACACCTCACAACCTCTGTGACAACTGCATGATATGCTGAATTCCAAAATAAGAGCCCCCCCAAAACTCAAATATTAGCTGTTTTGTCTACACATTAAGAAAATCATGAAAATAAAAGTCCTAGCTTCCACAGACCAATTTCACCTCAGATGGAGAGGACTCCTTCTCAATGTGTGATCTACAATGTTTCAGGACATTCTGATGTTGTTTTCCAAAATAAGAGCCCCCCAAAACTCATATATTAGCTGTTTTGTCCATACATTCAGAAAATCATAAAATAAAAGTCCTAGCTTCCACAGACCACTTTCACATCAGATGGAGAGGACGTCCTTCTCAATGTGTGATCTACAATGTTTCAGGACATTCTGATGTTGTTTTCCAAAATAAGAGCCCCCCAAAACTCATATATATGCTGTTTTGTCTACACATTCAGAAAGTTATAAAAATAAAAGTCCTAGCTTCCACAGACCAATTTCACCTCAGATGGAGAGGACTCCTTCTCAATGTGTGATCTACAATGTTTCAGGACATTCTGATGTTGTTTTCCAAAATAAGAGCCCCCCAAAACTCATATATTAGCTGTTTTGTCCATACATTCAGAAAATCATAAAAATAAAAGTCCTAGCTTCCACAGACCACTTTCACATCAGATGGAGAGGACACCTTCTCAAGGTGTGATCTACAATGTTTCAAGACATTCTGATGTTGTTTTCCAAAATAAGAGCCCCCCAAAGCTCAAATATTAGCTGTTTTGTCTACACATTAAGAAAATCATGAAAATAAAAGTCCTAGCTTCCACAGACCAATTTCCCCTCCGATGGAGAGGACTCCTTCTCAATGTGTGATCTACAATGTTTCAGGACATTCTGATGTTGTTTTCCAAAATAAGAGCCCCCCAAAACTCATATATATGCTGTTTTGTCCATACATTCAGAAAATCATAAAAATAAAAGTCCTAGCTTCCACAGACCAATTTCACCTCAGATGGAGAGGACACCTTCTCAAGGTGTGATCTACAATGTTTCAAGACATTCTGATGTTGTTTTCCAAAATAAGAGCCCCCCAAAACTCATATATTAGCTGTTTTGTCCATACATTCAGAAAATCATAAAAATAAAAGTCCTAGCTTCCACAGACCACTTTCACATCAGATGGAGAGGACTCCTTCTCAATGTGTGATCTACAATGTTTCAGGACATTCTGATGTTGTTTTCCAAAATAAGAGCCCCCCAAAACTCATATATATGCTGTTTTGTCTACACATTCAGAAAGTTATAAAAATAAAAGTCCTAGCTTCCACAGACCAATTTCACCTCAGATGGAGAGGACTCCTTCTCAATGTGTGATCTACAATGTTTCAGGACATTCTGATGTTGTTTTCCAAAATAAGAGCCCCCAAAACTCATATATATGCTGTTTTGTCTACACATTCAGAAAGTTATAAAAATAAAAGTCCTAGCTTCCACAGACCAATTTCACCTCAGATGGAGAGGACTCCTTCTCAATGTGTGATCTACAATGTTTCAGGACATTCTGATGTTGTTTTCCAAAATAAGAGCCCCCAAAACTCATATATATGCTGTTTTGTCCATACATTCAGAAAATCATAAAAATAAAAGTCCTAGCTTCCACAGACCAATTTCACCTCAGATGGAGAGGACACCTTCTCAAGGTGTGATCTACAATGTTTCAAGACATTCTGATGTTGTTTTCCAAAAAAAACTAAGAGCCCCCAAAACTCATATATTAGCTGTTTTGTCCATACATTCAGAAAATCAAAAAATAAAAGTCCTAGCTTCCACAGACCAATTTCACCTCAGATGGAGAGGACACCTTCTCAAGGTGTGATCTACAATGTTTCAAGACATTCTGATGTTGTTTTCCAAAATAAGACCCCCCAAAGCTCAAATATTAGTCCTTTTTTGTCTACACATTAAGACAATCTTGAAAATAAAAGTCCTAGCTTCCACAGACCAATTTCACCTCAGATGGAGAGGACTCCTTCTCAATGTGTGATCTACAATGTTTCAGGACATTCTGATGTTGTTTTCCAAAATAAGAGCCCCCCAAAAACTCATATATTAGCTGTTTTGTCCATACATTCAGAAAATCATAAAAATAAAAGTCCTAGCTTCCACAGACCAATTTCACCTCAGATGGAGAGGACTCCTTCTCAATATGTGATCTACAATATTTCAGGACATTCTGATGTTGTTTTCCAAAATAAGAGCCCCCCAAAACTCATATATTAGCTGTTTTGTCCATACATTCAGAAAATCATGAAAATAAAAGTCCTAGCTTCCACAGACCAATTTCACCTCAGATGGAGAGGACACCTTCTCAAGGTGTGATCTACAATGTTTCAGGACATTCTGATGTACAGTTTCAAAATAAAAGCCTGTCAAAGTCTTGAATATGAGACAAATTAGATATGATTTTGGATTCAATTTAAAAGAAAACACCCTGTTATCAAACAATAAATCCACTTTAGGGTTATATTACACGACCCCGTGGTGTGACTCATTAAGTATCAAGACATTCTGATGTACAGTTTCAAAATAAAAGCCTGTCAAAGTCTCAAATATGAGGCATATTTAGGCTGGTGACAAATGGTCAAAAAGGGCTTTAGTTTTTGAGATACCCCTACTGGAGGTTGAACTAAACCCAACAATGTTTTTCCTCATCCCTAGGGTCTCCCATATATGAAATTGATTCTTGGCTAAAGATATTTTACTGCTAAGATTGTTAAATTAACAGATATTGTTACACAACCCAAAACCAAAGAAGGACTAAAATATAGCCTGTCCATGGGAGTTAAGGCATCTAAACTAATGCAGATCAATCACACAAGCTCTGAGAGCTTTGAAACTTAGCATGTTTGTAGTCAGGAAGTTGCTTTACCTACTAGAAAAGACTGGATATGAATATCATGATGTATGGAATAAATAAAGACATACCTAAAATAGGCGAACATGCAAAAAATTAATATCTATGCAGAATGTTTTCATTTACTTTGTGGTTACTTTTCCAGGGATTATAATAGAAACACATATGATTTCTTGTTGGAAAAGTGGGGTTGTGCTTAATCCAGCAATACCAAATGTGTAAATATAGCATGACAAATCAGGGTGTTCTTTCACTCAATGCATGATGTGTCTAAAATGAAAGAAGATGGAACACTGACATAATTTAGTCTCAAGTCCAAAGCCCATTATCAGTGGTATCATATGGCACCTTGTACTATATAGTCCATATGGAAACAAAGATTGAAATCAAAAGATAACACCTTACCATTGCACAAACAGGAGACCAGGATTCAGGATTGCAGTTTGACCTTAATGAGCCTTTTAATAAAACTATAATTTAACACAATACAAATTAAATGACTGTCTTAAACAAACAAATGGCAATCTAACAAAATAAACACTGTGAGGGGGAATACCCCCCTCATCACTGAATCTCAAGCTCTTTCAAGCGCAACCATTTGGAACATGAACTGCTTTTGGTAGTCATTCTGGGGTTTAGGCCATCTCCAGTGGCCACTTTGGGGAGGTCAGCTCCCCATGATGTTACCACTGCAACACACCACTGTCACTCATCCACATTGTCATCAGTGACAAAGTGGGTCATATTTTGATAGCTTGGGAAAGGGCAAGAGCAAGACTCTGTGCAGGTCAAGCCCACTGAAAGACACTGGCATTTGGTAGCATCGCGTTGTAGTTTCCGTCTTTACAGTATAGTAGTGGGTGATGTCTCTAACTTCTTTAGGTGCTGGTGTCTTCTGTAACATCACAGGTTCAATGCACCCATCTTCTTTGAGCCTCCATCCTCCAACTGGGTTCCAGAGAAGAGGTTTGACCAGGTGGCTGTGACGCCACACTGCTGTTTGGTACAAGGCTCTCAGCACTTGTTGGCCCAGTACTGGCGATATAGGTGCTGACAAAGCTACATACAGGGATATTCTTGAGCAAAACCTGTAACACTGTGCGTGATTTGAGGCTAGGACGGAGGTTCACCTTCCAGCAGGACAATGACCCCAAACACACCTCAATCAAATAGAAAATCTGTGGTCAGACTTAAAGATTGCTGTTCACAAGCGCAAACCATCCAACTTCAAGGAGCTGGAGCAGTTTTGCAAGGAGGAATGGGATGATGTAGATGTGGCAAGCTCATAGAGACTTATCCAAAGCGACTTAGAGCTGTGATTGCCGCAAAAGGTGGCTCTACAAAGTATTGACTTTAGGGGGGTGAATAGTTATGCACATTGACTTTTTCTGTTTTTTATTTCTAAAAAATAATTTTATGTATATTTTTCTCATTTCACTTCACCAACTTAGACTATTGTGTTTTGATTCATCACATAACATTCAGATAAAAAAAACAACATTGAACTAAAGCCTCTAATGTAACAAAATAGGTAAAAAGCCAAGGGGGTGAATACTTTTGCAAGGCACTGTACATGCAATACACCTTGCACAGTCACATTCTTGTCTAATTGTTGAATGTGATGATACAGATGTAATAGTTTTGCTGCTATACTATTCAAGCAAAGGGATGTTTGGATCCTCAGCAGTGTTTATGCACTCGGGACATGGCCTTAAGGAAAGATTTGTCCCTAGTTGATCGCTCAGAAGCTTGGAGCAGTGCTTTGTGATTGTTTACCTGCATGACACGTCCTCACAGGTTGTAACACCACAAGCAGTTTGTACAGAATTGGGAAGGCCACTGCCCTCACAAGACTGAAGACCCATCTTTGTAAGTTACAGGCAATTACTAAATGTGGACTCTCTGGTAGCCTGGAAGAGGCTTTGCCTGTGGCAAGAAGGTATGCCCTCCTTCTGTATGGCCAAAAGAAAAAGTTGGATGGACATCCAACTTGGATGTGCTGAGGTACAGATTAGCATCTAGATTCGTCAGCAGCAAATCCCCCCAACAGAAGATGCTTTCCAGCATGTCTTCATGCTTTCCAGCTTTCCAGAATGTCTTGATACTTACTGGGTCACACTATGGGGTCGTGTACTATAACCCTCAAGTGGAATTATTCTTTGATAACAGGGCGTTTCCTTTTAAAGTGAATCCAACATCATGCAATTAGTCTCATATTTGACATTTTGACAGGCTTTTATTTTGAAACTACACATCAGAATGTCTTGATACTTAATGGGTCACACCAAGGGGTACTATAACCCTCAAGTGGAAATAGTCTGTGATAACGGGGCGCTTCCTTTTAAATTGAATCCAAAGTCATATGTTCTATTTGAGACTTTGACAGGCTTTTATTTTGAAACTATACATCAGAATGTCTTGATACTTACGGGGTCACACTATGGGGTCGTGTACTATAACCCTCAAGTGGAATTATTCTAGGTAACAGGGCGCTTCCTTTTAAATTGAATCCAAAATCATATCTAATTTGTCTCATATTTCAGACTTTGAGAGGCTTTTTTTGAAACTGTACATCAGAATGTCTTGATACTTAATGGGTCACACCAAGGGGTCGTGTACTACAACCCTCAAGTGGAATTAGTCTGTGGTAACAGGGCGTTTCCTTTTGAAGTGAATCCAAAATCATATCTAATTTGTCTCATATTTGACTTTGACAGGCTTTTATTTTGAAACTGTAAATCAGAATGTTCTGAAACATTGTAGATCACACCTTAAGAAGGTGTCCTCTCCATCTGATGTGAAATTGGTCTGTGGAAGCTAGGACTTTTATTTTTATAATTTTCTGAATGTATGGACAAAACAGCATATATATGAGTTTTGGGGGGCTCTTATTTTGGAAAACAACACCAGAATGTCCTGAAACATTGTAGATCACACCTTGAGAAGGTGTCCTCTCCATCTGAGGTGAAATTGGTCTGTGGAAGCTAGGACTTTTATTTTTATGATTTTCTGAATGTGTAGACAAAACAGCATATACATGAGTTTTGGGGGGCTCTTATTTTGGAAAGCAACACCAGAATGTCCTGAAACATTGTAGATCACACATTGAGAAGGTGTCCTCTCCATCTGAGGTGAAATTGGTCTGTGGAAGCTAGGACTTTTATTTTTATGATTTTCTGAATGTGTAGACAAAACAGCATATATATGAGTTTTGGGGGGCTCTTATTTTGGAAAACAACATCAGAATGTCCTGAAACATTGTAGTTGACACCTTGAGAAGGTGTCCTCTCCATCTGATGTGAAATTGGTCTGTGGAAGCTAGGACTTTTATTTTTATGATTTTCTGGATGTATGGAAAAACAAAGCTAATATATGAGTTTGGGGGGGCTCTTATTTTGGAAAACCAACATCAGAATGTCCTGAAACATTGTAGTTCGAAACCTTGAGAAGGTGTCCTCTCCATCTGATGTGAAATTGGTCTGTGGAAGCTAGGACTTTTATTTTTATGATTTTCTGAATGTATGGACAAAACAGCTAATATATGAGTTTTGGGGGGCTCTTATTTTGGAAAACAACATCAGAATGTCCTGAAACATTGTAGTTGACACCTTGAGAAGGTGTCCTCTCCATCTGAGGTGAAATTGGTCTGTGGAAGCTAGGACTTTTATTTTTATAATTTTCTGAATGTGTAGACAAAACAGCGTATATATGAGTTTTGGGGGGGCTCTTATTTTGGAATTCAGCATATCATGCAATGACAGGTTGTGAGGTGTGCTAAAATCTTTCTTTCTCTCTTTCTGACAGACAGACAGACAGACAGGCAGGCAGACAGAATAAATGAATGGGAAATTGCCTTCGTCGGAAAATTCCCTGTTTTTAGTTTTGACGGTCTCACCGTAATAGCAAGTGTATACGCGCACCGCGAAATATAGGGGTGGCTAGTTTGACCGCTCATTTTGAAGTGGAGGCTGGCTTGACTGCAGTAAAACCTTGGGAGCATTACGCACGATCACACGTGTGGTCAAAAGGTTGCGGAAAACTGGGAACATTTTTACGCATGGAAATTCTTTATAAATCCCGACTATTGCGAGGAATGTTGCGACGACAAATTTCACCCTGCTTCACGCAACTTTTTCTTGCGTAACAGGTTTTATAAATGAGGCCCCTGGCCTACTGTTAATGTGGTATTATCATGTTTCAGGTAATCCGATATGGAATAAACCATTTGAATCACCTCTCTTTGATATCCAGAATATTTCCCATTTATTAGGTTATAGATTTATTTCTCCAGTGAACACAGCAGAAAGCAGATTATAGATTCAGAATGTCATCCCGTCCATTTTACCTGGCATTGTCCTGGCAAACTGTAGCAGTCTTTGCAGGTGGGGTGATAAAACATCAGACAAGCCCCCCACTTCTTCTGTACAGGGAAACTCAAACAACTGAGCAGACACAGACAAGAAACCATGAGGGCAACATAAAAACATGCAACTGTGTTTTTGTTAGTCCAACACTGTTGTTTCCACACTGTGACCTACCCTGCAGTGGCTGCTGTCCTGTGCTCTGTACAGTCGATGTGCCTCCACCATCCTGTCCACAATGTACTTTTGTTCTTGGGTTAAACTGGCAGACAAAGCCTGGTGCAGATGGAAGTTAACAACACATGGTTAAACTAGTATCAGGATTATCACTTTCCCATGCTAAAACTACAAGATAGAAAGTGCCGTTGAGATGAAAGCTACATGTTGTTGTGTGAATTTGACCAGGGAGGATGAGCGTTTACACTCTTCTTGTACAGGTAATAATAATATCACCAGCCAAAAATAAAAACCACAAAAAGACCAACCATCTAACAAACCACCCAGCGATCTAACCAGCCAACAATATATAACAGTCATAACAATCATAAAACCAATTAACCAACCAACCAATTTAAATAAGTGAAGCATCCTTCAACCCAACATTCAAACTAAACAGTTACAATCAACAGATTGTCTACAGCCATGCTAATGGCTCTGTGAGGCTGGAGTACAGTGCGTTGAGCTAAATGCTGACGTCAACATGCTAACACGCTGACACTAGGCAGGAATAATGTTTACCATGTTCGACATCTTAGCGTAGTGTGTTTGGCATGCTAATAGTTGCTAATTAGCACTAAAAACAAAGTGCAGATGAGGCTGAGACATTTCATCGATTTAAACAAAAATGCCAACCTCATGGTGGTGCCAGAGAAAAAGTCAAGGGGTTACCAAAGTCAGTAGGATTCTTCCTCTGAGGATCATGAATATCTGTTCAAAATGTGATGCCGTGACTGAATTAAGATGCAGTCTGGAGCAGACCAACACTGCCATCGCAAGAGCCATGCCACTAGCCACGCCTGCTTTCTACTACCTGTCCAGGTAGCTTGCTGGTAGAGCTGACCCTCCTGCTCTCTGTGTTCTCCTCTTCCTCCTGTACTCTGCCTTTACCTCCTTTCCTCAGTCGTTTGGACTGGCACTGCACCTCCGTGAGAAGGCCTGACAAAAAAATATGCATTTTCAGACTCACCTTAAATCAGATTAAGGATGTATTGATCACTGTCATTAACACTTTTGTTAAGTTAAAGTACAGTAGAGGTCCCTTACACTCAGCCAGCATTCCCACGGCGCGGCACTTCCTCAGCCGACAGTCTTGGCACTTCCTTCTCATGTACATGTCCATCTCACAGCCACCGCCACTCTTACACTGATACACCGCCTTTTTTGTCACACTACGCCTAAAGAAACCTGCAAGTGCAGAAGGGGAAGGAAGGACCAGGTGAGTTTAAAACAAAGCCTTACCCGAATACAACTATGCTGCATTGGAGAACAGAATAAGAAGATAGAATACAAAATTGAAAAGTGAGAAATACCTTTGCATCCCTCGCAGGTAAGAGCGTTGTAGTGATACCCTGACGCTTTATCTCCACACACCACACACAGCTCTTCCTGGCCTCTGCTCTTCCCTCCCGACCCGACCCGTGTCCTCCGCCCCAGGTGCAGTCCCACCGCTCCGAGCCCCTGAGCCAGGCCCCCGCAGTGGGGTTCGGGGCTGGGATCACAGGGGGCCTCCAGGCAATGAGGGCTGTAGTGGTACTGAGGATGGGAGGGCTGCGAAGAGGAAGAGGAGGAGGAGGTGGAGGAAGGTGGAGAGCCATAGAGGGAAAAGGGCAGGTTGGCTGGGCTGTACTGTTGTTGGCCGTACGGGAGCAGCTGGAGGTCAGGGTCCTGAAGGGGGTAGCCCAGAGGGTCAGTCAGCATGTCTGAAATGGAAAAAGATGGAAGTCCAGGGACAAAAACTTGCATTAATGGTTTTGTAGGTCAGAGATGAACTGAACAAGTGTGAACTGTAGTACCCCTGCAGACACAGACCACTCCAGTTGTGGCTTTTGTAATTTTGTGTGAAACTTTGCAAGCAAGAGTATTTAGGCATTTAGATCTGACATTTAAAGACCACACGAAAAAGGAACTTGAAGTTCTTAGAAAATTATTAACTTCCTGGAAAACTGCCACTTCCTGGAAAATAGTTCATCGTGACTGGTGCGGCCTCTCTGCTCATTCTATGAAATCAAAGACTTAAAACCCACAGTGAACTGATCCTATTGATCAGTACTGTCTGTGAAGCAAAAGCCTGATACATCTTATTCATCTGTTCCATAGAGCTCACTTGTTTTTGAAAATTAGAGACACATCAATGAGACACACCTTTGCGCTGGGTGACATGTTCCTTCATTACATTGAACATGGGCACTGTAATATACTTTTGAATCAATCCTACATACACCATCCAGCTGTTGGAAATATTCACTAGACAAAAATACAAAATGTGCATTATAACCCACAGCTGAAAATAGTCCCCAAAAAATGCCCTATTTACTTCTGTTTGAGTAATGTTTGCTTAAAATTACAGTGCCCAGCAGATTTCAGTTTTAAATTACTGAGTTTTAAAAGTAATGAAACTATAGATAAATAATTGGTATTTACAGTTGTACGTGTCAGTAGAAGCCAATAGGATTGGAGCTGAGCGCCACAGACGGGGTAGGGAAGTCGGAAACTATGGAAGGCCGAAAACATTGTTTGTTTTGGTCTTTTAATTGGATTTGCTAATAATAAGATAAATATAGACTAATATCAAATGTATCCTTCATGAATGTGTGTTTACATGCGCACTGGTCTCAGTATTATCCTGGTTTTGCTACCATTATCTCGCCCAGGAGGTTATGTTTTCGATTCGGTTTGTCCGTTTGTCCGTTTGTTCGTTTGTTTGTCTGTCTGTCTGTCAGCAGGATTACGGAAACATTACTGGTCCGATCTTCATGAAACTTGGTGGAAGCGTGTAGCACGGGCCAAGAAAGAACACATTGCATTTTGGAGCGGATCTGAATGCCGGACGGATATACAAATTATTTTTCATTTTCGTTAACGTTGTGAGATAGGGCGTTTGCTGCATTCATGTGGTGTTGGAATAATTGAAAAAATAAGTTCCCGACTGGGAAAATTCACACTGCATTAACATTGTGACTGTGAGAAAGGGCATGCCTTGGCGGAGGTCTGCATTGTCCAAGTGCCCTTCTCGTTTGGGATGTGATGTTTACATGGAGAATGGGAAACCTGGTTATTAATTTCCCTGTGTCCGTCCCAAAAATGAAAACTGGTCAATACCATAATCAGTTAGAATGTGTCAACCCCCCCCCCCACACACACACACACACACAATTAAGAGAACAAGTGCATCAGCAAGAACAGAACGGTGACACTTTAAGCGACACTATTACGCTGCTACAAAGAGCATCATCGGAATGTGGTCTTACATTGACTCGTGTGACTTCACTGCTCTTAATGGATCTTGGGGGATATAATAAAAAGCTGAGACTGAGGCTTTGTGAACTTAAACAGGATGCAGCTGAGAGCTCCCAGTGCCATTTAGGATTTTTTGATCCCCTTTTCTGGAAGCTTCATTCAGTAATGTCGTTCAGTGTTGTGACGGACTGAAACGTCTTTGAGTGTGGATCAGCAGCTTGTGTTTTGCAAGTCCTGTCTCCTTTGAGAAAACATGTGTGACCACTGGCAGCCTCTGAAAGAGCAGCTGGACCAGTACAACTGGGACTGCTGTGGGATCTGATTAAACAGAGTCCAACGGAGAGAGTCAGGAGTCTCAGGCCTGCTGGAGATGGAAATTTAAAGGGCAAAACAAGTAGCATGAAGATGAGGGATAATATCAATCTGATTATGTGAAAAATGTGTGTTCTTTAAAATTGTGGTTGAGTGGCCGGGTTGGCTCAGTGGGTAGAGCAGGTGCACGTATACTGAGAGGTTTATGCCTCGACGCAGAGGTCCAGGGTTCAAGTCCGACCTGTGACGAGTTCCTGCATGTCTTCCCCCACTCTCTCTCCCCTTTCTCAGCTAGCTGTCCTGTCAAAATAAAGGCGGAAAAGCCCAAAAAATAATCAAAAGACAAAAAAATGGACAATGGCCAAATAAAATCAGCAAAGGTGGTGATATCCTGACTTTTAGTCCCTACGGATTGTTGGACAGGCCTCTTAGTCAGAGGATTCTTAGCCCCGGGACTCAGGGCCTGTAAGCAAGAGCCCTTATTTGAAGACAATGTTATAAGATATTGTATTCTTGTTGAAAAGCCACAAGTCTCGGTAAAAAATAGGGTTGTCCTAATCAAATTTCTTTTTAATATCTGCTGATACATAGTCTGATCTGAGAGTTAGATGAGAAGATCAATACTGCTTGCTAAATAGAAAGTGGTACCAATTTTCTCATCCTGAAATCTCTGGTCTTGCTTCCGTCTTTGAACCTGCTCTCTTTCCCTTGTCAAGTCGCAGCATTCTCAGAAAAAAACACTTCTCATGTCCCCTGCTAATCACCACCTTATCGCTTTTAAAGGGCTGAAACAATTCCTCAAGGTGTTCAGTGAGACTTTCTCCTTCTTCTTGAAGACACAGGCAGCCCTGTCCTCTCTGATCCATCGAAGTCGAAAGGAAATGGTAATGGCTGATACTATCAATACTTTGCGACTGCCACTATTTATTAGTCATCAGGTCTTCAACCTCGACTAATTAAAGATTGAGGACTGATGACAAATTTTGGACCCCAGATTTTGTCTGGATGTTTTAATGACAAACAACAGCATATGTAGAAAACTGGTGTATTTAGTCTGATGGAGTAAATGTCAGAATCATCACTTATTATCCGCTTCTCACTCCTTCATTTTGTGCTCTCTTTCGTTCTCTTTCTCTCTCTCTCCAGATGTTTCCTGTCTTCACCAGACTGAGGCGGCGATGGTTTGGGGGGTCCTTGCTTTCACTGCATGTGACAGAGCTGTGGTTTGCACTGTTTGTAAACCATGCGAACACTGTCTAAACACTCATCAGCCTCCCTTCCATCCCACGCACACTAGGGAGCCAAACAACACCAGCAAACTACCCCCCATAGCTCCCCTCCCCCTGCTCCTAGGGGCACGAGGGGAGACAATAGGGGGGAATTTGTTGATGACACACGTCAGTAAAAACAGATCTTCCGACGCACAGTCAGCCTCCCTGCTTGCTGATCCACTTACTTAAAGGAGCCTTTAACTTATGTTAAAGCCATAGTGCGTAGTTCCTGCCGCCCCGATGGGTAACTCTAAGAAATGACAACAAAACTGTTGGCGCATCCACATGATACAAGCCTTTCCTGACCGGTTTATTTTATTGCTTATGATTTCAATTTTTTATTTGTTTAAAAGGTCCAATGTGTAGGAATTTCTCCCATCTAGCGTTGAGATCACATATCGCAATCAACTCTCTCGCACCACGCAGTTCAAAGTACGTATTACAGCTACGGTAGCCTTCACCTTCAAAAAGCCGGTCTCTTGCTCTTTTCAACATCCTTTTTCTTTTTCTGGGCAAAGAAGAAGACTCCTGTTCCTGAAATTTGGATTTTGAATACGTGTGGTCCTCATTGACATATACATAAGGTGGTCCTCCCCAAGGGGGTAAGCTTCGCTTCAGAACTCGAACCTCCGATGGCGCCATTTTGACGCTACAAAGAGATCACCTCCCGTTAGCATTCCACTGACTAGCATACATTTTGGCGCTACTTTGACAGCGAATAACTTTACATCTGAAGCTTTTAAAGACTCTATTTGTCCATTGTTTATTTCTAAAGAAACACGACAATGTATAAAAGGCTCCATTACCTTGTACCTCACGTTATGGCTCCGTAGCAGACGTTTTTATAAAAAATAGGCTAACGATTGGGTCATAACCACGAGACTTACTGTCGCACAGTAGAGGAATTACCGTATAGTAAAGGAGAAGCTCGCAGGCAGTTTGGACTTACGTTAGCTGTTTAGGTTTAATTACTAATGTTAACTAGCATGTTAGTTAGCAATAATTAGCCTGTGCCCATGTTATCTCCTTACATATACCTACGCTCTCCGTCTCTGTAAGATTGGGAATGATTGAGATTTCTCTTGGCACAGCTACCAGAAGACTTACAACTTTCAGACACGTTGCTCACGTCACATTTACGTTGTCTCTCTCAGTTGGAGGCTGCGCAGTAAAGCAAGCGATCACCGGAAAAGTGCTTCTGATAGCCTTCACTGGTCTCCGTCCAGAGCAACGGGCTCTGTTGGTTCATTTTATATATATGTCAATGGGTCCTCCACGTTTCCTTCTTCAGACTTGCCGGGGCCGGGAAGCTACGATACCCATTAGCAGCACCTGCGAGTTTATCACGTGACAGCGAAAACGCGAAAGGCGGAGCAGTATGTCCTGTATGTCCCTTACCGGCTAGCGATATTACGAATCCCACTATGGCCACGCCAAGACCCGCCCTTCAATAGCATTCACACACTACAATTGGCCAGGCGTCCATGCTTACACGTACAGGTCCTATCCCCTGACCAATCCCCTAACCCTAACCTTAACCACTCAAGGTGAAATGCCTAACCCTAACCAATCAAGCTGCTTCGTAGGGCGGGTCTTGGCGTGGCCATAGTGGGATTCGTAATTTTGCTACCGGCTAACGTATTTCAAGATGGCGCATGAATATGGAGCGTCTACCCCTATGGTCTACCCCAGTTCATGCAAACGCAAATGTAAAATTTCAAGCCAAAAGGAATACTTGGAATTGATGGTGGTGGTAAATATTCATGAAAAAGGACAAGTTTGTGAACGGGCAACACTGATTTTGAGAATGAACATCTTAACATGTTACACACTGGACCTTTAAAGAAAAATGAGTTATTTCTTATTTCAAAAGTTACATAGTCTCAACTTAGTCTCAACATAGTCAACCCACTCAATAACAAATCAGCTAACACACAACATTGAATTTTCTCCAAAAATGTAGCAAAAATAGCATCTTATTATTATTTGAGTGTTTCGGTTAGGACTGAGGTCACAGCATTTTAATGGGCCTGTCTGCTAGACCTCCTTAGTTTTGGTGTCACTTTAGAGGGTAGAGCCATCCAAATTACAAAAAAAGTTCTCTCTTAACACTGATAGTATGTAACAGTGCACATAATTTAGGTTTTATTTGCCCAGGT